>NC_059371.1:45777558-45782558 GCF_019703515.2 Myxocyprinus asiaticus
CAGAGGAACGTACATTCTATCAAGTTTTTCTGCTGTCCTGATCTAGAATTTCTTATGCTTCTGTGTCGACCATTCTGGCTACCGAGGGAATTCACAGCGGTCATTATCATTGCTGTGTACATCCCCCCACAAGCCGACACAGACCGGGCACTCAAGGAACTACATGGGAGCATGGGGTATAAGTGAGCAGGAAACCACACACCCTGAGACCATTGTGACCGGGGACTTTAACAAAGCAACTGCAAGTCAATAGCACCGAAATACTACCAACACATTAGTTTTAACACACGAGGGGACCGGGTTTTGGACCATTGCTACTCTCCCTTCCGGGATGGCTACAAATCCCTCCCCCACCCACCATTTGGCAAATCGGACCACTCTTCCGTTCTCCTTCTGCCCACTTACAGGCATAAACTGAAACAGGAAGCACCCACCCTCAGAATGATCCAGTGCTGGTCGGACCAATCAGAATATATGCTACAAGACTGTTTTGATCATGTGGACTGGGAGATGTTGTGGTCCGCCTCTGATAACGACATCGAGGTTTACGCTGATACCGTAACGTGTTTCATCAGGAAGTGCATAGATGATGTAGTGCCGACCAAAAGAATATGGATCAACCCTAACCAGAAATCGTGGATTAATAGCGATGTTTGTGCGGCACTTAATGCACAGACCTTTTAATTCCGGGAACACGGAGGAGCATAAACAAGCCAGTTATGCCCTCTGCAAAACTATCAGAGCAGCAAAACGTCAGTACAGGGACAAGATTGAAGGGCAGTTCAACACCACTGACTCTAGAAGCATGTGGCAGGGAATCTATATCATCACGGACTTCAAAGGGAATAAAAACTCCGCCGTGAACACCGCTGCCTCTCTCCTGGATGAGCTAAATACTTTTTATGCTCGTTTCGAGGGAAACAACACTGCCCTCGCGGAGAGAACTCTCACGGCCGAAGCTACAGAGGTTAGTTCACTCTCCGTTTCTGTAGCGGACATAACCCGATCCTTCTGACGGAATATCCGTAAAGCCACAGGTCCAGACGGCATTCCGGACTGTGTCATCAGAGCGTGCGCGAACCAACTGGCTGGTGTTTTTACGGACATTTTCAACCTTTCCCTCTCATGCTCAGCAGTTTAAAAACTGTAGGAAAATGATACAGTACATCTGCTTTGTTCCTATAATGCTTAAACATTCTACTGAAGTCAGTAGATTTGACATACAAATTTTAATAAAAGAGAAGGTAAGAACGTTATTTAAATTCATTTTTATTATTAGACTATTATTGTTTTCTTTTTGGATGAAAAGTCATGCAGGTCTGTGGTCCCCACATGCTTTAAAACGTCCACCACTGTGCCTGTACCAAAGCAATCCAAAATCACTTGCTTAAATGACTGGCGTCCTGTTGCTCTGACCCCCATCATCAGCAAATGCTTTGAGAGACTAATCAGAGATTACATCTGCTCTGTGCTGCCTGCCTCACTGGACTCAATGCAGTTTGCATACCGCAGCAACCGCTCCACTGATGATGCCATTGCATCTACAATACACACTGCTCTCTCCCACCTGGAAAAAAAGAACACTTATGTGAGAATGCTGTTTGTAGACTACAGCTCAGCATTCAACACCATAGTGCCCTCCAAGCTAGATGAGAAACTCCGGGCTCTGGGCTTAAACAGCTCACTGTGTAGCTGGATCCTGGACTTCCTGTCAAGCAGACACCAGGTGGTTAGAATAAGCAGCAACATCTCCTCCTCACTGATCCTCAACACTGGAGCCCCACAGGGCTGTGTTCTCAGCCCACTACTGTATTCCTTGTACACACATGACTGTGTGGCAACACATAGCTCCAATGCCATCATTAAGTTTGCTGATGACATGACGGTGGTAGGTCTGATCACTGACAATGATGAAACAGCCTACAGAGAGGAGGTGCACACTCTGACATGCTGGTGTCAGGAGCACAACCTCTCCCTCAACGTCAGTAAGACAAAGGAGCTTGTGGTGGACTTCAGAAGAAAAGACAGAGAACACAGTCCCATGACCATCAATGGAGCACCAGTGGAGAGAGTCAGCAGCTTCAAGTTCTTCTGTGTCCACATCAATGAGGAACTCACATGGTCCGTCCACACTGAGGCCGTTGTGAAGAAGGCTCACCAGCACCTCTTCTTCCTGAGATGGCTGAGGAAGTTTGGAATGAACCACCACATCCTCATATGGTTCTACACCTGCACTGTAGAGAGCATCCTGACTGGCTGCATCTCTGCCTGGTATGGCAATAGCACCACCCACAACTGCAAAGCACTGCAAAGGGTGGTGCGAACTGCCAGACACATCATCGGAGGTGAGCTTCCCTCCCTTCAGGACATATATACCAGGTGGTGTGTGAAAAAAGCTAGGAGGATCTTCAGAGACTCCAGCCACCCAAGCCATGGGCTGTTCTCACTACTACCATCAGGCAGGTGGTATTGCAGCATCAGGACCCACACCAGCCGACTTCATGACAGCTTCTTCCCTCAAGCAATCAGACTTTTGAACTCTTGATCGCTCACGATCAACATATATCAGCACTGCACTTTATTACTGTTATATCTCACACTGGACTGTCATAATTATATTTCTCTTAACAACACACTGGCAACTGACTATCAACTGACTGAATGTCAATACAGTACAATACAACCTTACTGCACATTTATATATATTATTTTTATTGTATAATGTGTATTCTATATTGTGTGTATTGTATACTGTCCATTGTATATTATTGTTTGTATATTGTGTTGTGAGTAATTATGTGTATATTAGTTTTGTAAATTGTTTTGTGTAAATCTGATGTTTATTGTAAATTGGTATATGTCTTCATCACTGTCATGACTGCTATGTTGCTTGGAACCGCACCCAAGACTTTCACCCACTGTTTATATGGCACTTGTGTATATGGTCGAGTGACAGTAAATTGATTTGATTTGATTTTGATATTTTTGGCCACAACTGTAAATGGGAGATTTGAAATCGGTCTGTAATTAGCCAGTTCTCCAGGATCAATCTGTGGCTTCCTAATAAGTGGTTTGATAACTGCCATTTTAAAGTTTCTTGGAACATATCCTAAGGATAGCGAGGAGTTAATAATATTAAGAAGAGGTTCTGAGATTACAGGGAATACCTCTTTTAAGAGCTTAGTTGGTATTGGATCTAACATACATGTTGTGGCTTTTGAGTTTTTGATAAGTTTTGTTAGCTCTTCATGACCTATGACAGCGAAGGATTGAAGTTTCACATGAGGAAAATTATGAGACACTGTTTTCTGAGGTGCTTTGACAGATGATTGCATAATTCCAATTTTATTTCTGATGATTTCAATTTTATCAATAAAGAAATTCATGAAGTCATTTCTATTGTGCTGCGACACAATATCAGGTTCAGTCGAGGCTTTATTCTTAACCAATTTAGCCAGTACTGAATAAACACCTAGGATTGTTGTGGTTATTTTCTATGAATTTGCTAAAATATGCTGACCTGGCAGCTTTTAGTGCCTTTCTGTGGCTACAGACACCATCCTTCCATGTACAACGAAATACCTCTAATTTTATATTCTTCCACTTGCGCTCCATTTTCTATGAACTGAAGTCCACAAATAGGATCCTTGCAAGTCCCAGGTCTGTCAAGGTGTTGCAGGATATAACAGTCCTATATTGACAGCATCATCCACAGACCTGTTTGCTCGGTAAGCAAACTAAAGGGGGTCTAGCAGGGGTCCAGTGATGTCCTTCAGGTAGGCCAAAACCAGTCTCTCAAATGACTTCATGACCACAGACGTGAGAGCGACAGGTCTGTAGTCATTAAGTCCTGTGATTTTGTTTTTTTGGGGACCGGAATGATGGTCGAGCGTTTGAAACAGCAGGGAACTTCACACTGCTCCAGTGATCTACTGGAGGCACCATCTGGGCCTGAAGCTTTCCTAGTCTTTTGTTTCCGGAAGACGCAGCGCACATCCTCCTCACAGACCATAAGTGCAGGTTGAGTAGCAGGAGGGAGGTTCCAGGAGGTGTTGGTGTGTGTGTGAAGATCAGAGTGGGGGATAGGTGTGAGACTGGGCTTTTCAAACCTGCAGTAAAACATTCAGTTCATCAGCCATTAGTTGACTCTCTACAGAGGGAGGGGGAGGTGTCTTGTACTTGGTAATGCTTTTCAGGCCTCTCCACACAGATGCAGGATCGTTGGCTGAAAACAGTTTTTTCAGCTTTTCAGAGTAGCTCCTTTTAGCCACTCTTATTTCCTTAGTCAGTGTGTTCCTGGCCTGGTTGTACAATATTTTATCCCCAATTCTGTATGCATCCTCTTTGACCTCTCATCCTCCAGTGCGTGCTGAGTGACTCCAGTTAGGCTTCCTAAGCAACCAATTGGCCCGATTGCTAGGGAGGGTAGAGTCACGTTGGGTTAACCTCATTGTGGTCACTATAATGTGGTTCTCGCTCTCGGTGGGGCGCGTGTTGAGACGAACTATGTCTCCGTGGTAACACGCTCAATAAGCCAGATGCACGGATTGACGGTCTCTGACATGGAGGCAACTGAGATTCGTCCTCCACCACCCGGATTGAGGCGAGTCACTACGCCACCACGAGGACCTAGAGCGCATTGGGAATTGGGCATTCCAAATTGGGGAGAAGAGGGGAGAATAGATAAATAAATAAATAAATAAATAACAAAAATGATAGAGAGCTCCACACCAAAGTAGCCATCTGCGGCGCCATCTTATTCAATTTATGAATTAATTATATTAACCACACACACACACACAGGTTTCTCAGTTTGTCAGTGTGTTTCATACGTTCATGTGTGTTTTCATGTGTCAGTTGACTGTGTGGTGAGTTACTTATTTACAATAGTGTGTTATTTAATAAAGTGATCCCTATAAAGTGTGTTTGTCAACATTGATGTTATTTTGTACACTGCAAGGGGTGTGCGTCCCTGTTCCTGTTGCTGCACTGGGACAGAG
>NC_059371.1:45787558-45790058 GCF_019703515.2 Myxocyprinus asiaticus
AGGACAAAAGACCTGCAGTATCTCCTATGAGATTAACTAATGATCAACAATGATGTATTGATATTTTATTCTGATGGTTTAGGAATGTGAGAACTTTAAAAGCACTAGTGTCTGTTTAATCAGTGAGTGATTAAAACTGAATGCTTGAAAAAACATGATCATGACCAGTGTTGGGTAAGTTACTCTAAAACTACTAATTACATTTTATACAGTGTAATTAGATTACTAATTACTCAAGTAATTGCATTACTTATTACTAATTACCTTCTAAAAACCTGATCAACCTCGACCAGATGAAAAATACAAGGATAGATATGAAACTGTTCCTTTAATTCTTTCAAATTAATTACATAAATTATTCATGAACGGGCCAAATAATTTAAAGGGGCAGCGTTAAATTAGAAAACATATTTTTAACATATTTTCTATTTTAAATTCACTATTATTTTATATAGAATTGTTCTATAGTGTAATACAGTATTTAACACAATTACATCAGAAGTAACTGTAATTAAATTACTGAAAAAGTAAGAGTAATCCCTTACTTTACTTTTTTCAATGAAAAAGTAATTTCATTACATTAATGATTATACAGTTTTGTTCCCATGATCATGGAAAACCTGGAAGCATTTGGAAATATACAAATTGTGATTTCCAGGGCCAGAAAAGTCATAATTTACTCACCCTCATGCCGTTCCAAACCTGTATGACTTACTTATACTCGATTTCCAAAAGTGTCATAAAAGTAGTCCATGCGACTCGTGCATCACATTTAATCCAAATATTTCTGAAGGCACATGATCACTGTGTATGTTGAAAAGACCATCATTTAAGTCGTTTTTTACCTAAAAATAAAATCAACTTGTAAACAGAGCACAAATCCATCATGAAGTCACGTCAGTCACATGAAACCAAAGACTTCTGATGTTACTGACCTGACCAGTAGCGGATTTAGGCATGGGCGACATGTGCAGTCGCACAGGGTGGCATCTTGCAGGGGGTGCGGCACGAGGTACCCACACAGACCCCCCCTGTCAACAACTTTGGGGGCGCATTGGCCATACAAGCTAGAACCGCCCCCTGGACCTGACGCAGTGTTTCCCCTAGCGATGCTGCTGGACTCGTATTTACATATGTCGTTGGAGGAATAATTTAAAACATAGACCTCCGAGTCATTATAGAAGAGTTATTCATGTCCGTCTGTGTGTGTCATGTGTGTGTGTCTTCTTTACTCGAAGCGTTTAACACTTGAAGGGTTCTGGTCATTGTGGTCTTTCTAAAATTATAATAAAAAAACACTATAGTTTATTATTATTATGAAAAATAGGAGTCTAAATACATTTAGAAACTTTAGCTACAATGGCCACAGTTGTAATAAAGAAAGTCATATGGGTTTGGACCGACATCAGGATGAATAAATAATTACAGAACTTTCATTTCCAGGTGAACTATTCCTTGAATGCTAATCTCTAACTGCATCCTCTCTCTCTCTGTGTGTGTGTGTGTGTGTGTGTGTGTGTAGGTGTTGAGTGTGTGTTAGTGTGTGTTAGGGGACAGCATGGCTCCCCGACCATCATCAGGAGAGTTATGGGGGCTTCACCTGATGCCTCCTCGTATCCTGGTGGACTGCTGTCTGCCCAACGGGATCCTGGTCAGTCTGGAGTGTTTGAGAGAAGCTCCACTGACCAGCATAAAACAACAACTGTTCAGTGAGGCCCGAAAATACCCCCTCTACCACCTGCTACAGGTACATTACATACTGCTCTAAATACACCTATCACCTGCTGCAGGTAAACACCCCTCTGTAAATAACTCTTCTGATTGGTCGACAGGAGGAGTCGTGTTATATCTTTGTGGGCGTCACACAGGAAGCAGAGAGGGAGGAGTTCTACGATGAAACACGACGACTGTGCGACCTTCGACTCTTTCACCCCATCCTAAAAGTCATCGAGCCATTGGGCAACCGAGAAGAAAAAATACTCAACAGAGAGATCGGTCCGTGTGTGTGTGTTGGGTTTGCCAGTCTGTAGTCATTAAAATGAGCTTCATATGAAACAACAGAAGTCTGCAGCATGTGCTCATTTACACAGCTGTGTAAACGTGTGTGTTCAGGTTTTGCCATTGGAATGCCCATCTGTGAATTTGAGCTGGTGAAGGATCCGGAAGTTCAGGAGTTCCGCCGGAACATTCTGAGCGTGTGCAGAGAGGCGGTGGAGGAGCGCGAGGGTGGCGGTGCACACACACAAGCGCTGTACGTCTACCCGCCTAACGTAGAGTCATCACCTGACCTGCCGCAACACATCTACAGCAAACTCGACAAAGGTGTGTTTACCGTCCTGTGTCGAGTTCATCCTGTTAACAGGATACAGGTATATCCACGTTAATGCCTGCTGATCACTACAGACAATAATTAAAATTCAACCCTCAGTTTAAAATCAAAGAGTTTTGTTTAGGGCTGTCAATTTCATACGTTCATTTAGTGCGATGAATTATATGAAAA
>NC_059371.1:45795058-45825058 GCF_019703515.2 Myxocyprinus asiaticus
TTGTGTGTGTGTGTGTGTGATGTGTGTATTTGTGTGCATGTGTGTGTTGTGTGTGTGTGTGTGTGGGTGTGTGTGTGTGCGTGAATGTGTGTGTGTATGTGTGTGTGTGTGTGTGTGTGTGCATGTGTGTGTGTGTGTGTGTGTGTGTGTGTGTGTATGTGTATGTGTGTGTAGGAGCACTGTCCGCTGGCGTGGGGAAACATCAATCTGTTTGATTATAAAGACACTCTGGTGAGCGGTAAAGTGGCTCTGGGTTTGTGGCCGGTTCCTCATGGACTGGAGGATCTTCTCAACCCAATTGGAGTGTCAGGATCAAACCCAAACAAGGTTAGTGAGGACTACACTGATTGACACATCTCTACAGTGAATACATTATACTGTATAAAACACTCTGTTCTGTGTGTGTGTGTGTGTGTGTGCAGGAAACGCCATGTGTTGAACTAGAGTTTCCCTGGTTTAATCAGACTGTTGTGTTTCCTGATGAACAACAGATAGAGGAACATGCCAACTGGAGCATCTCACGAGAGCTGGGATACAGCTACTGTCTGGGACTGGTACCCTAAACCTGAGCCTAACCCTCACATACTTACACACTTACCATGAGAATATTCCATGAATGATGCTGAATCTGTCTGTCCAATCAGGGCAGTCGTCTGGCATGTGACAGCAGCATATCTCAGTCGGATGCAGAGCAGCTGCGCGCACTGTGCAGTCGAGACCCGCTGTATGAACTCTCAGAACAAGAGAAGGACTTTCTGTGGAGACACCGGTACACACACACACACACTTTGCTATTACAGATGCGTAAAGGCGGTTTTACACAGGATGTGGTAACCGCGGGTTCCCTATTCATTTTCAGTGAGAGAGTGGCAGCAGGCGGCAAAACAGAGGCAGCAGTTGAAGTTCACGTTCACGACTGCTTGTGGCACACACCGCGCAAGATAAAAATATTTTATTTCCCCGCGGCTACCGCTTGTCATTGACCAATCAGAGCTGAATTTATTCACATCCAATCAAACGACTTTAATGTAGTCAAAAACAACAAGGAGACTCGCTGTTGCTGAATTTCTTGAGCTACATAATGTTTCTTTGAGCGTTTATAGAGACATAAATTGGAAAACAGCCTCATGGAAAGTTGTGAGTGGACGAGTCGGTGTACAAGGTGAAAATAGACTACGGAAACATGTTTCGCTTATGTTTGGACCATCTACTTTAAATTTCTCTTCTGCAACAGGTGTCTGAAATATCAACTTTAGATAAACAGAAAATACAATTGCCCAGGCGGTTTATTGGCAGTGTTTTGTGGATTTTGAATGTTCATTTGTAGCCCTCTGTAAAAGGATCTAAGTTCATGGGCAATGGAGGAGCCAGGAGACAATGAAGCAGGTTCAAGGTCAGACTTTTAATCTTCAGCTTTTTCAGACAATTGACGGTAACCGTCAAAACAAATAAATCATTCATAAATAATGGGGAAAACACTCTCTGTGCTTGGCTGTTGGTTTGTGTGTCACTCTCTCTCCCCCCTGATGCTCTGGCGTGCTTTATCAGGTCTCCCTCCACCATCACTATAATGAGAGACAGGTGTTAGAGATAATTACGACCCAGGTGATGAGCCTTACCGCTCTCCCTCTCGCAGAGGGAGGAGCTGCATACTGCAGTCCGCTCTAATGGCCCAACGAGGTCCATGCCAATTCTCTCAAAGGGTACCTCAATCAATGGCAGAGGGCGCAATGGCGATTTTGGGGCGGCCAGTGGATTCACCAACTGACGCACACCATTTGCGAACGTCCCCGTGAATGCCCGGCCAAAAGAAATGGGCCATTATCCGGTTCAAAGTCTTTTCGTGACCTAAGTGGCCAGCCATCGGGTTATAGTGAGCCGCCTGGAAGAGTGTTTCCCAACGGCTCTTTGGTACTAATAGCTGAGTTGTATTCTCTTTGGATTGAGTGTCCTGCGTCACTCGATACAACTGCTTCTTGATAATAGAAGAGTATGGGTATGTGAGCGCAACATTAGGCTGGAGCTGTTGACCATCAATTACTTTCACTTGGTCAAAGGCGTGCTTGAGGGATTCGTCATGCGACTGCTCCAGAGAGAAATCCCCCTCAGGGAAGCCCCTGAGAACTGGAATTTCCTCATCTGCGCCACACACCGCGACACTACTTTGCAGGATCCATCCACACACATTACCCTCAATAGATTTTTAAAGCCAGGCCAACTGGTTCCAAAAATTTGTGGATGGGTGAGGCGGGAATTAACCGCAGCCTCGACTCTATGCCTTTTTCCTTTGAATCGTATCTCAGTGGTAACCACTGTATACTTGTGAATGTCACCATGCACACACCTCACCCTCACCCATTTATTCTTATCCAATGCCCCGCCTTGCACCAAGCGTTGGAGTATCGAGGTTTGAGAACAACCTGTATCCACTAAAGCTTGATGTTTATCCCCTTTTACTCTTACCAGTATCCGATACGCCCCTGCCCAATCGGGGGCAGCCTGTGGAGCATCGGGGATCTGGACCAGATGACTGAACACCGCTCCTGGCTGTGTCCAGTTTCCCCACAGCTCCAGCATTCCAGCCCAGGTCTTCCTTCCACACTCGTGGGGGCGGTCTTACCAACCTGGGAGGGATAGCAGAGGGAGACAGGGGGAGTAGGAGAGACAGACAAAGGGAAGGGTCCTCTGGACCAGTGGTGGGGTTTGGGCGGGCCCCTTCCCACCTCCGAGGAGTCGGGACTGGGCGGGACTGAGGGGGACAGGAGGGGGACGGGAAACATGAGACACAGGGGGTGGAGAGAGAGAAGAGAGAGAAGACACTGCTTTGCTCTCTCCTGGAAATGCCGTCATGTAGTCCTCTGCCAACTGGACAGCCTCCTCCAGCGATAACGGGTGGTGGCACCGGACCCACTCGGCCATGCCTCGGGGATGTTGGGAGACGAACTGTTGCAGCACTGCCAGATCGATGACTTCCACGGCACTGCGGGTTCCCCCCACCAGCAACCATTCCTGGCAAGCGTCAAGGAGCTGCTGCACAAAAGCGAATGGGTGGCCGTGCTTCCCCAATCTCAGAGACCGGAAAAGCTGCTGACTCTGCTCCAGGGTCCGACCGACCATTGCTGGATGGCCTTCTTTAGGTGGCTGTAATCTAGGAGGCTGGCGGTGGGAAGTTGCTGTGCTGCTAGCTGTGCCTCCCTGGAGAGTAAGGGCAACAAGCGTGCCGCCCACTGCTAGGGAGGCCACCTCCAAATCTCTGCGGTCTTCTCAAATAGGACGAGGAAGGCCTCCGGATCATCATTTGGCCCCATCTTCATGAAGGCCACCAGTGGAGTATGCTCCGGGGAGGTCGCAGTGCCAGCCCCCTCCCTGGCAATCAGGCTCTGGAGCACCTACCGGTCCTCCGCTTGTGTACCTCCATGAGGGCTTGGTGTTGTGTTTGCTGGATTCTGGTGAGAGTCTTGAAGACTACGCCCAGTGGTGAGGACTCCATAACTGCATTCTCCTACAAAGCCGGGTTTTTGGCACCACTGTAAAAGGATCTAAGTTCATGGGCAATGGAGGAGCCAGAAGACAATGAAGCAGGTTCAAGATCAGACATTTAATCTTCAGCCTTTTCAGACAATTGGCGGTAACCGTCAAAACAAATAAATCATTCATAAATAATGAGGAAAACACTCTCTGTGGCTGTTGGTTTTCGGGTCACTCTCTCTCCCCCACTGATGCTCTGGCGTGCCTTATCAGGTCTCCCTCTGCCATCACTATAATGAGAGACAGGTGTTAGAGATAATTACGACCCAGGTGATGAGCCTTACCGCTCTCCCTCTCCCGCAAACTGACACATGACCACGCCCCCCATGCCAAACCCTCCTATTTTAATTATTGATGTGAGGTTATTTATACTATACTAACTTGTCAATACAAATATGAAGTAACATGCAGTCTGTTTCTTTAGTCATTAAAGAAAATGCAGAACTCATCAAATGTGGAGACAGGTGGCAAGACGGCATCAATATTTACAATTAAATTGTTTAGCCTTGATATTATAATTTTACATTAATATAAAAAAATATCTTATTACAATATTTACATTAATCATGTCAGAGATGCAGTATCTGAGCTGAAGCGGTGTGTGGCATTATCGCACTTCTTCTGGCGCGTTTCGCACCTCTTCTCGTGTGAATGGAAAATGCCTGTACAAACGAGAAGCAGCAAGATCGCAAGCAAAGCCTGCCGCCCACTGTGTCCCATGTAAAACCGCCTTAAAATGACAAACGTATTACTAATGACTAATTGGTGGGTTGTCTGAATGACTTATCGACTAGTTGGTCTTAAAGAAGTCATGCATTATTGAGGCTTGAGTTCTTGATTGAGTCCAGCTGGACAGTGTTTTGTCAACTAATGCAAATACTTTTGAGACAACAAGATGATTTTTGAGTAATAAATTAGGATAATGCTTATTCAAAATAACCACTTCAGAAAACAGTGCACCATATCCTGTTCATGTCAATCATATTTGGCATTTCAGAACATCTCAGGTCTTCTATAAACAAATGAATCTCCATTGTGATTGAATCAGCCAATGTGAATCCACTTTTAATATTCTTCAGAACAAAATCTATTCTTTTTATGAGGGGCTTTAGCCACTGCAACAACCCCAAATACTATTGATTTAATTTAACTTTTAACCTAACTTTAACTTCTGATTTAATCACCTTAAACAAAACTGAAAATGAGTAAAAGTGGTATTTTCAAGTCTCAAAATAAACTTGATAATTTCAGGGATTCCTCTTAGCTACATAAATATGCAGCATTTTATAAGATAATAAATATTAGATCAAATTACCTAAAAAAAAAAAAAATTCTCCCTTTTCTCACCAGTTTGGAATGCCCAATTCCCAATCCTTGTGGTGTACTTGTGGTAGCGTAGTGACTCGCCGAATCTTAGTTGCTTCCGAGTGTGAGACTGTCAATCCGCACATCTTATCACGTGTCTTGTTGAGCACGTGTGGAGGCTTCACGCTATTCTCCACGGCATCCACGCGCAACTCACCACACGCCCCACCGAGAGCGAGAACCAAATTATAGTGACCACGAGGAGGTTACCCCATGTGACTCTACCCTCCCTAGCAACCGGGCCAATTTGGTTGCTTAGGACACTTGGCTGGAGTCACTCAGCACTCCCTGGATTCGAACTCTGTTAGTCAGCGTCAGTACTCACTGATATACCTAGGCCCCAAATTACCATGCGATTACCTCATGGATCAAGATTTTGCTGTACATAGTGACAAATAGGTGTTTAGGAAAGTGCTGTGGTAGTTTTTTATATGATTTACTAAAGGTTTGTGTGTATAAACATGTGAAAACTTGATAGCACTTGCACATTTTTTTAGAAAAAAACAAAACGTCCACTGCTGCCACAGTACTGTTTAGAATGGTGAGGGTGGTCAGTGTTGGGGTGTTCCTCCTAAAGTCCACAATGATCTCCACCATTTTGAGTGTGTTCAGCTCAAGGTTGTTTTGACTGCACCAGACAACCAGCTGTTCAACCTCCCTTCTGTATACAGACTCATCGTCATCTCGGATGAGGCCGATGACAGTGGTGTTGTCTGCAAACTTCAGGAGCTTGACAGAGGGGTCCTTGGTGATGCTGTCATTGGTGTAGAGGAGAAGAGTAGTGGGGAGAGCACACATCCATGGGGGGCACCAGTGCTGATTGTACAGGTGCTGGAAGTGAGTTTCCCCTGTCTCACAAGCTGCTGCCTGTCTGTCAGAAAGCTGGTAATCCACTGACAGATAGACGTGGGAACAGAGAGTTGGTGTAATTTATTCTGGAGTATGGCTGGGATGATGGTGTTGAAAGCCGAACTGAAGTCCACAAAAAGGATCCTTGCATATGTCCCTGGTCTGTCCAGATGTTGCAGGATATGATGCAATCCCACGTTGACTGCATCATCCACAGACCTGTTTGCTAGATAAGCAAATTGAAGGGGATCTAGAAAGGGTCCAGTGATGTTCTTCAGGTGGGCCAACACCAGTCTCTCAAATGACTTCATGACCACAGACGTCAGGGTGACAGGTCTGTAGTCATTAAGTCCTGTGATTTTTGGTTTCTTTGGGACGGGGATAATGATTGAGCATTTGAAGCAGCATGGGACTTCACAGTGATCTATTGAAGATCTGTGTGAAGATGGGGGCCAGATGGTTAGCACAGGATCAAAGACATGCAGGTGAGATGCCATCTGGGCCTGAAGCTTTCCTTTTCTTTTGTTTCCGAAAGACCCGGCACACATCATCTTCACAGATCTTAAGTGCAGGTTGAGTAGCAGGAGGGGGGAGGAGGGGGGTTGCAGGAGGTGCTGGTGTTTGTGTGAAGTGAAGGTCAGAGTGGGTGTGGGGTGTGAGATTGGACCTTTCAAATCTGCAGTAGAACACATTCAGGTTGTCAGCCAGTTGTTGGTCCACCACAGGGTTGGGGGTAGGAGTCCTGTAATTCGTAAGTTGTTTCATGCCACTCGCCACTGATGCAGGGTTGTTAGCTGAAAACTTGTTTTTCAGCTTCTCAGAGTATCTTATTTTAGCCACTCTGATTTCCCTGTTCAGTGTGTTCCTGGCCTGACTGTACAAGACTTTATCCTCAACTCTGTAAGCATCCTCTTTGGCCTGATGAAGCTGCCTGAGTTCTGCTGTAAACCATGGTTTGTCATTGTTGTATGTTAAATAAGTCCTAGTAGGAATGCACATATCCTCACAGAAACTGATATATGATGTAACAGTATCTGTGAGCTCGTCCAGATTGGTGTCTGCAGCCTCAAAAACACTCCAATCAGTGCAATTGAAGCAGGCTTGTAGTTCCCGCTCTGCTTCATTGGTCCATCTCTTTACAGTCCTTAATACAGGCTTAGCAGATTTTAATTTCTGTCTGTAGGTTGGAAGAAGATGAACCAGATAGTGATCAGAGAGTCCCAAAGCTGCTCTAGGAACAGAGCGACATGCATCCTTTATTGTTGTGTAACAATGATCCAGTATGTTCCTGTCTCTGGTGGGGCATGTGATGTGCTGTTTGTATTTGGGCAGTTCACGTGTGAGGTTTGCTTTGTTAAAATCCCCAATAATAATAATATGTCCGGGTATTGTTATTCTGTGTCTGTGATTTGATCAGTCAGCTGTTGCAGCAGCGCATTCAAACATGTGTTTGGTGCGATATACACACTCACCAGAATAAACGAGGAAAACTCCTGCGGCGAGTAGAAAGGCTTACAGTTAATAAAGCGCTTCCAAATTAGGACAGCACATCCTCTTTAATGTTGTTACATCTGTACACCAACGTTCATTGATATAAAAGAATGTTCCACCGCCTCTCGTTTTCCCTGTTAACTCTGCGATGTGATCCGCTCTGAACAGCTGAAAGCCCAGCCGATGTAATGCGCTGTCCGGAATGACTTCACTCAGCCAGGTTTCTGTGAAGCACAAGGCAGCAGAGTTTGAAAAGTCCTTGTTTGTGCGGGTGAGGAGATGTAGTTCATCAGTTTTGTTAGGGAGAGAGCAGAGATTTGCTAGATGAATGCTCGGCAGCGTTGTTCGAAAGCCCCGCCGACGGAGTTTGACCAGCGCACCGGCTCGTCTCCCTCACCTGCGTCTCATAGCGTGTTTAAACAACACAGCCGTGCCTCTGACTAAAATGTCCAACAAAACGTCCAAATATTCAAAATCCTGGAAAAGACTGTCTGGTATATGCTGTCGAATGTTCAGCAGTTTGTCTCTAGTAAAACTGACTGAAAAAAGATTACTAAACACAGGACAAACAAATAAAAATAACAAAACAATAGAAGCGCTCCACACCGAGGCGGCCATCCACGGCGCCATCATGATGTTTATGATATCGTGTTAATAAATGCCATATTGTATTGAATAAAAATGAAGTGGTATTATTTAGTGAGACCTGTACTGTGAGCGTGCATGTGGTAGCTTCCTTTTGGAGGGCGTGTCTAAGATATTTGCACGCGTGTTTATGTGTGCAGTTTTTCTTAGTAAGTCACCTGTAGCAGGCACATGCAATTAGACTGCACAAGCAAATTAGCACACGTTATTTGTGGTGGCGTAGTGGGCTAAAGCACATAACTGGTAATCAGAAGGCTGCCGGTTCTATCCCCACAGTCACCACCATTGTGTCCTTGAGCGAGACACTTAACTCCAGGTTGCTCCAGGGGGATTGTCCTTGTAATAAGTGCACTGTAAGTCGCTTTGGATAAAAGCATCTGCCAAATGCATAAATGTAAATGCAATGCATAAATGTATTTGGGATCTTAGTAAATCAGGGCCTGTTTTAGGAGAAAATAAAATCAAAAGTGCTTTTTACCCAGGAGGACTTTAGCCCCATTGAACCCAAAGGTATTAATGAAGGTGTTGGATTTGTTATAGAAGCTGTGAGCTGTGAAAGACGATGCATCTCACAGAGTTTGACAGTGATGCTTTAGCATGCAAATGGTAACATTAACTGGACTGTCAGCACACTTAAACTCTCTCTGAGAACACACGTCTCTATATTAAACAATATTAAAGCTAACTTCTTTAATTAAATAAAAGAGTCGTAACAGTGAGTGCTTCAAATGAAATGATTGTAAATTTGTCTTTGTAAATGATTGTGAGTTGTGTTTGTGATTCAGGCATTACTGCGTGAATATTCCCGAAAGTCTTCCCAAACTCCTGCTGTCCGTCAAATGGAACTCCAGAGATGAAGTATCACAGGTATGAGAGGGAGAGAAGATGCGTCACTACACCTGCATCCTGAGACTCCGTTCTCACAACTGTCTGTCTGTCTGTCTGTCTGTCTGTAGATCTACTGTCTGTTGAAGGATTGGCCATTGATGCAGCCTGAATCGGCTCTGGAGTTGTTGGACTGTAATTTTCCAGATCCGATGGTTCGTGAGTTTGCGCTGCGCTGCCTCATTCAGGGACTGACAGACGACAAACTCAGTCAATACCTGCTGCAGCTCGTACAGGTGTGTGTGTGTGTGTGTGTGTTAAGATTCATCCAGAATTATATATTATAGTTTTGTGTAGCACTGACGTCTAAAGTCTGTGTGTGTGTTTTTAGGTGTTGAAATACGAGATGTATCTGGACAATCCATTGGCTCGGTTCCTGATCAAGAAAGCTTTGACCAATCAGAAGATTGGACATTTCTTCTTCTGGCATCTAAAGTGAGTTACACTGACGATGATGATGGTTAGAATCAGGGACTAAAAACGGTTCTAGGAACGAAACCGAAAAAAGAGTAAATTATTTGCAGAACATAACTGAAAATGTTCTGGAGTGAAAACACTATTATTAAATGCTTTTAACTGGTTCACATAGTTTTCATGAAACAAAAGGGTTTATTCGCAGTATATTTTCGTAACTACACCACTTCCTGTTGCCTGAAAAAAATGAGGCATCTCTTTTCGTTTTTTTTCTCCCCAATTTGGAATGCCCAATTCCCAATGTGCTCTAAGTCCTCGTGGTGGCGTAGTGACTTGCCTCAATCCGGGTGGTGGAGGACGAATCTCAGTTGCCTCCGCGTCTGAGACCGTCAATCAGCGCATCTTATCATGTGACTTGTTGAGTGCGTTACCGCAGAGACGTAGTGCGTGTGGAGGCTTCACGCTATTCTCCGCGGCATCCACACACAACTCACCACACGCCCCACCGAGAGCGAGAACCACATTATAGCGACCACGAGGAGGTTACCCCATGTGACTCTACCCTCCCTAGCAACCGGGCCAATTTGGTTGCTTAGGAGACCAGACTGGAGTCACTCAGCACGCCCTGGATTCAAACTCACGACTCCAGGTGTGATAGTCAGTGTCAATACTCGCTGAGATACCCAGACCCCCAGCATCTCTCTTTTTAGTAGAACATGATAATCGTGTGCTTTCATCCTGATGTAATCCGCTGCGTCACTGCCATTTCTTTTCTTTTCTTTTAGCTGAAAACTAAACTATACACAACTATATATAATTACTGCATATACTTGCATGATTAATCCAGACACAGTGGACAATATTATATATCAATGCTTCACTCGTCTGCAACATTAATGTATTGTATTTGATCTAAATTCATATATTTATTAAATTATTATTTTATAATTATCAAATATTGAATTACCTTTATTTGGGGGCCTTTCTCAGCAAATGTGATGTGTATCATGTAATTAATTCGATTACATTTTTGAATCGATTGACAGTTATAATGTGTGTGTGTATGTAGGTCTGAGATGCATAATAAAACGGTGTCTCGGCGGTTCGGGCTGCTGTTGGAGGCGTTCTGTCGAGCGTGTGGCATGTACCTGAAACACCTGAACAGACAGGTGGAGGCCATGGACAAACTAGTGAACCTCACCGACACACTCAAACAAGAGAAGAAAGATGAGACGCAGAAGGTGACACACACACACACACACACACACACACATTATGAGTAGAACACACTGTGGCATGCACACAGCAGCAGAATACACTCACATCCCGATAAAAGTGCTGGAAAAGTAGAAAAAACATGTTTTGTTTTTACATAAAAAAGTGCCTTTATTTATGGTAACGAGTTCGTTCAAGCTAAAGTGTGTCTTTTCTGTGACACAGAACAGAATTTCAAAACGAATTCTTCCATTGCCACCTGCTATTGGTTGAACAAACAGATAGTCCCGCCCCGAACTCACTTCATTGGGTAGTAGTTGACATGTCGGACGGCTTGAACAAACAGATGATTGTTTTGAACGTTAACACTTTTCAGGAAGTCAAACGAGTGACTCTGAGATATGAGAATGTATTTGAACTTATACAGTATACACACACACGCACACACACACACCTGTAAGTGCTGGTGGATCTTCAGCTGCTTCTTTCAGAAGGTTGTGATGGTTTCAATCAGAACTGCTTTACTGCATTTGATTGGTGAATGAGGCTCATTCTGCACTCTGATTGGCTGTTTCAGACTCAGATGAAGTTCCTGGTGGAGCACATGTCCCGCCCAGATTACATGGATGCACTGCAGGGCTTCGTTTCCCCTCTGAACCCTGTACACCAGCTCGGAAACCTCCGGTACGTACACACACACACACACACACGTCTTCTACTGCTGATGAACATGTTCTCTGATGTTGTCTCGTGTGTTTCAGGTTAGAGGAGTGTCGGATCATGTCTTCAGCGAAACGTCCGCTCTGGTTGAACTGGGAGAATCCAGATATCATGAGTGAACTGCTCTTCACAAACAATGAGATCATCTTTAAAAATGGAGACGGTGTGTGTGTGTGTGTGTGTGTGTGTGTGTGTGTTCATGAAGCAATAATGTGGAAAATAGTTACAGATAACAACCTCAAGTGCCTCATTGCTTTAATAAAAAAGTTAGTGATAATTATTATATTGTCTATCTTAACACGACTGGAACACTGATGACCCGTCTGCATTCTGGACTGCAACTATCTGATTTATAATATCTAGTGTGTGTGTTGCAGATCTACGACAAGACATGCTGACACTGCAGATTATAAAGATAATGGAGAATATCTGGCAGAATCAGGGACTGGACCTGCGGTAAATCAACCAATCACAGTGCAGTACTCACACACAAATCAACCAATCACAGTGCAGTACTCACACACAAATCAACCAATCACAGTGCAGTACTCACACACAAATCAACCAATCACAGTGCAGTACTCGCACACAAATCAACCAATCACAGTGCAGTACTCGCACACAAATCAACCAATCACAGTGCTGTACTCACACACAAATCAACCAATCACAGTGCAGTACTCACACACAAATCAACCAATCACAGTGCAGTACTCACACACAAATCAACCAATCACAGTGCAGTACTCGCACACAAATCAACCAATCACAGTGCAGTACTCGCACACAAATCAACCAATCACAGTGCTGTACTCACACACAAATCAACCAATCACAGCGCTGTACTTATACACAAATCAACCAATCACAGTGCTGTACTCACACACAAATCAACCAATCACAGCGCTGTACTTATACACAAATCAACCAATCACAGTGCAGTACTCACACACAAATCAACCAATCACAGCGCTGTACTTATACACAAATCAACCAATCACAGCGCAGTACTCGTATTAACTGGTGTGTGTGTGTGTGTGTGTGTGTGTGTGTGTGTGTAGAATGCTGCCATACGGCTGTCTCTCTATAGGTGACTGTGTGGGTCTCATTGAGGTGGTGAAGAATTCTCATACCATCATGCAGATTCAGTGTAAAGGAGGACTGAAGGGGGCGCTACAGTTCAACAGCAACACACTGCATCACTGGATCAAAGAGAAGAACAAGGGAGAGGCGTAAGAGAACACACAACATGCATACTACACATATTTAAATAGAGCAGAAGTAGAGTAGTAAGAGTAGTATGTGTATTATGGATCCCAAACTCAGCTAAAGTCTCTCTAATGACAGTGTTTTAGTGCCATTAAAATAAAAATCTAACATTTGGAGAATAGTCAAAACATTACCAGAATAGAGCTGGAAAATTAGGAGATTAAATGCATAATAATGCGTCAATAAAATAGAAATATTTTCAGAAACAAATCAAGAGTTTTTAGTTAATCATACTTTAGCATCAGTGGCGACTGCTTTAAGATAACAGGGGAAGCACGGCTTCCCTTACAACTTTAATTGCACAATGACATGTTTATCAAGTTGCATATAGCCTCTCTATAATTCTAATAATTATTGTCCCAGTTCAATATTTAAGGTAACATAATTGTGCAACAGCATACAACACTACAACATTATTCTACAAAAATATTACTACTTTAATCGCTTAATGTTACGACTTTATTTTCAGAAAAGGTCTGTAATGAGATTCTTCTCAAAACGCAACTGTTAGTAATATACATTTGTTTCATGTGCCACTAAAATACTGTTGTACTCTGACCACACATTAGGCCTCATGCATGAAACATGAGCAGATTTGTCACCATTTATGAATCCATTCTTACATAAATATTGCCATTGGATTCAGTGGGACAGTTAACATCAGAATGGTTTTACCAGCGATTTACACTGAAATGTGTCTGCACGTCTTTCATGAATAAAGCCCAATGTTTCTGTGATTGTGACTCACTCACTGATCACCACTTACTAAACCTGAAATTGGTGAACGAATCTGAATGGAATCAAATATTTCAGTCACTGGAAAGAATCAAGAACAGCATTACACACAAACATTACCTCTCTCTCTCTCTCTCTCTCAGTTATGACAGAGCAATTGATTTATTCACCCGATCATGTGCTGGATACTGTGTGGCCACATTTATTCTGGGCATAGGAGACAGACACAACAGCAACATCATGGTGAAAGAGAACGGACAGGTACACACACACACACACACACACACACACACACACACACACACACACACATGTTGGTGCAGCTATCATTGTGAGGACTCTCCATAGACATAATGATTTTTATACTGTATGAACTATAGATTATATCCCCTAACCCTAACCCTACCCCTAAACACACACACACACACACACACACACACACACACACACACACACACACACACACACACACACACACACATGTTGGTGCAGCTATCATTGTGAGGACTCTCCATAGACATAATGATTTTTATACTGTATGAACTATAGATTCTATCCCCTAACCCTAACCCTACCCCTAAACCTAACCCTCACACACACACACACACACACACACACACAAACTAAAGTGTGATGTCAGTTGTTCAGATGTACGTTTAGAGACACTTTATAATAAAAATACAGGAAACATTGACAACAATGTTCAATTCAAATCCATCATGTGATGTGAGTTTGTGTGTGTTTTGTGCAGTTGTTTCATATAGACTTCGGTCACTTCCTGGATCATAAGAAGAAGAAGTTTGGTTATAAACGAGAGCGAGTGCCGTTTGTGCTCACACAAGACTTCCTGATCGTCATCAGCAAAGGAATTCAGGAGTGTACAAAGACCAAAGAGTTTGAGAGGTGACACACACACACACACACACACACACACACCGAAACACACCGACACCGACACACACACACCGACACACACACTGACACACACACCGACACACACACACACACACACCCCGACACACACACACACACACACACACACACACACCGAAACACACCGACACCGACACACACACACCGACACACACACTGACACACACACCGACACACACACACACACACACCCCGACACACACACACACACCGACACACACACTGACACACACACCGACACACACACACACACACACCCCGACACACACACACACACACACACACACACACACACACAGAAACACACCAACACACACACACCAAAACACACCGACACACACACTGACACACACACACACACACACACACACACACACACACACAGAAACACACCAACACACACACACACACACCAAAACACACCGACACACACACTGACACACACACACACACACACACACACACACACACACACACCCCGACACACACACACACACTGACACACACACACCCCGACACACACACACACACTGAAACACACCGACACACACACACACACACACACACCGAAACACACCGACACACACACACACACACACACACACCGAAACACACCGACACACACACACACACACACACCGAAACACACACACACACACACCGAAACACACCGACACACACACACACTCTCACACCGATACACACACACACACAACACACATCGCTCCAGT
This sequence comes from Myxocyprinus asiaticus, assembly GCF_019703515.2. Lineage (NCBI taxonomy): Eukaryota > Metazoa > Chordata > Actinopteri > Cypriniformes > Catostomidae > Myxocyprinus > Myxocyprinus asiaticus. The sequence continues at coordinate 45,809,839 of NC_059371.1, forward strand.
GAGTATGGATGGGGTTAGTATGCACTCAGAATACACTAGCACTCAAAACTTTGGCTGTTTTTAACATATGGATATGAATACAGCTGTCAAAATAAAATGAGCATTTGAGTTTTGCACATTTGAAGCACACTCTTGGGCTAAAGCAGACACAGAGCAATGAATAAAACAGAAGGAAGGTGTGTAGAGATGTATTTAAAGGTTACATTTCCTTTTATATTGCCCCTATTTCGTCATTGCAAAGCCTTTCTATCAAACTAATCGGAGAGGTTAAGTCGCACCCCGTTATTTTGCATTTGCACTTGATATGGACAAAAGTGTCCAGAGTGTTTAATTCTGATATTTATTTAAATGTTGCCTCGAGTATACGGCTGAACCCCAAATTATTTATTAATAGTGATGCTGAAAAAAAACCAGCAAGACATGACACAACGGTCAAAGACATCCCTCTAGCCTAGCGCATGCTAACATAGAGAAAGAGGGACATGTTCAGAGCGAACGGCCCCTTGAGATGGAGATCTTGTCTCGCTGCATGAGCATTAAGTACATATATTCAACTGTATTTATGAAAAACGCCAGATATGTTCTTTGCAATAAACAATCACTATAACAGGGATCTGATTGGTTTATATTGATTTATTGTGGCCTCTTGTGGACGTATGAGATGACGTGGATTTTCCCTCTTCCTGATTACATGATTATTCATGTTTTTGAGACGTTACAGACATTACATCAGAAATTATCATAATTAATTCAGATTCAAAGTAATGTCCAGCATCATCCAATCACTGTCAACCATGTTAAAATAAAATGATACATTATAAATTCTGAATCTATGTACTGATTATCATTGTCTCATGTCTGTCAAACATGTTGAGTGATCCAAACATCATCTGCAGCCTGAAACTGAACTTTTGATCAGATTTTAGGAGTGAATGCACTTAACTGCATAGAGAGCTATAGGATGCTCCCTTGCTTCCTATTTAGTGAATGACTTAACCTCCAGTGTGCTGTCTGTCTGCACTGGTCTCAGAACAGTTTGAAATGCACCTTATTTTCATCCTAACTCCATATAAAGCCTCTGAAAGACACATTTATCAGCTTTTGCATGAACTCATTAATTCTCAATATGATAATACACAGTAAATATAGGAATGCATTTATTAATGTTAATGAATAGAATCATATTAAATTTATATTATCCTGTATATCGACGTCATGCCGTTGTGATGCGGTGCGGCAGAAGTTTAACCCTTAAATGACAGTGTAGAGTCTTGTGAACAGAATTCAGCCAGTTTTAATTCATTTAAATTATGTGTTGTGTATAGCAAAGCTAAAATACAACGTCCACACATGTGGACACGGGGTCACACGAGGTTAAATATTATAATATTTAATATTATAAATAGTAATATTTCAGTGAAAATTTCAAATGTAGTTTCTCAGCCCTAGAATGAGTAGGTGTGTGCAAACATGTGACCCGTAGTGTGTAAATGTATGATCGTAACGAGCTCTGTATCTCTGTCTGTCAGGTTTCAGGAGATGTGTTATAAAGCGTATCTTGCCATCCGTCAGCACGCCAGTCTCTTCATCAATCTCTTCTCTCTGTTGTTGGGTTGTGGGATGCCGGAGCTTCAGAGTTTTGATGACATCGCATATCTGCGGAAAACTCTGGCGCTGGAGAAGAACCAGCAGGACGCGCTGGAATACTTCACCAAACAAATGAATGACGCTCATCATGGAGGCTGGACCACAAAGATGGACTGGATCTTCCACACCATCAGACACATGCCAAACGAACACTAACACACACACACACACACACACACACACACACACACACACACACATAGTGTTGGGGAGGCTACGCTGAATCTGTATGTTCTCAAGCTACAAAGCACCTCATATGTAGTTAAACTGCATTCAAAATACTCTTTAACTACAAGTCACGAACAAACAGTAGCTGACTACACTGATGCTATAAGTGAATCATTTATGTGAACTGTCTTAAAAAAGCGATTCACTGAAATGATTCAGTTTTCTCAGTGCTACATGAGAGAGAGAGGACGGTTCAGGGGAGTGTGTTTGATCACTCTCTCGACTCCACTGATGCATTTACAATATAATGTGACAAGCGTTTGGTGACTCTACAGCGCTTGTTACTGGAAAAACTGCACTATTGTGAAAACCGATGAACTACCGTCACGCTACTGAAACATGTTGTTACGCTAGAAGCGTCGCTAGTTTTAGCTAGTTACTCTCCAACACTGATCACACACAACACTAACCGCTGAGGTGCTTTAAAAAGCAACAGGAAGTTTCCAGAACACTTAAGGTTTCCACAGCAACCGTCTGTCTGACAGCAGCACAAAGGCTCATGGGAACGAGTCGAAACTTCTGCACAGACTCTGATGATGATGTCATCTCTGGCCTTATGACTGAATCATGAGTTAAAGAGCGTTTACAATCCTCAGGTTATCAATCAAGGTCAAAGGTCAAGCTTTGATTGGCACTGCCACCTCAAACGTGTGGTCATATCGGAGATATTACCCAGAATGCACTGCAGCTGAGCGCTGTGACTCGTGTGAAAGTCTTCCACAAACGCTGCTGAAACAAAGAAAAAGAGAACGGCACACTGTGAATGAGAGACCAGCCAATGGAAATCTCTGCGAGTTTACAATCAATGATTCATTCCTTCATTTGAAATGTGCGAGATTACAATCTGTAAATTATTGATTCTTTCATCGACTTGATGCAGTTTTAATGAAATGTGTTAAAACACTATTAAAGATTTGCGTTTGTTGTGCTAATGTACACAAAATGAAACACTATTGATCAAATCAGACAGGATGAAGATAAAAACAAGTGGCATCAGCTGTCAAGAGAGATTTTGTCCCGTTCTCAGTTCTGTGAAAGAGCAGAGAAATCGCACCGATGATGTGCCACGAGGTGTTCGAGATGTTTCATTCGGTGCTACAGTCAAGAACATTGTGAACTCAACAGAGAGGAGAACGCTTCTTTAATTCACTTAAAGTCAACATGAAAACAAACTCCAGCCTGTTTCCTGTCATAATTCATGTTCCTGTTCTTACTGTGAACGATTCATTAACTGGCTTCCCAATGTGTGCATGTGTCGAGCGAATGCCTCTTCACGGTTTGACGTCAAATGCAGAGAATATCTCCTTTATTTTAAAATCTCATGTAAACGCTGATCTTTGGGAGTGCATGTAAACACGCACATTATGGAAGTAAAATGGGTTGCGATTGCCGTTTCATGTTGACTTTATAACTAAAATGTGTTCAGTATTATTGACATCACACATTGCTAAATGTTTAAGTGCATGAATCATTTTTCTCATTAAGAGTGGAGCACATCTGTGAATGATCACAGACTAAATTAACTAGCAATAAAACACAATAATATCAAATATAAACGGCAGAATCTCTCCCAGTAGTCGTTGGTCTCAGTGATGTCCATAAATAAAATCACTGTACTGTAAACTTGATAAACAGACCTGTGATCAGGATCTGCGTCCTATCAGGAGTTTTACGTGTTTGTAAGTGATTGTTATTATTGTGACGTTTCATTTAATAAACATTTTTTTAAATATAAAGTGTCTTATATATTTTCTGCATGCTTATATGAAGTTCACATGATATAAAACACCGTCATCATTTATTCACCTGCACTGCAAAACAGAATTTTCTTGTCTTACGTCATTTTGCTTCTCAAGTAAATTTATCTTGTTTAATAATATTTAGGTATATTTACCTGAAAATGAGACAAAAACACAAAATGAGAAGTTTAGCAAACTGTTCAAGCTGCTATTAAAAAAAAATAATAATAAAGAAATACTGACAACAGCAGTCAAGATCCAAAAATAAAAAACATACACAAATCATAACAGTCATCATTTTTATTTTCATTTATTTTATCACAACACACGGTTGCAAAGCAGCTTTACAGAAAATTATGCTGTAACACAAAATGAAGCTGTAATGTTTTAAAGTTGATTAACATTTTTATTAAAACACAGAAAAACAAAACATAAATACACAAAATCAACTTTTAACACCCACTACCACCCCTCCTCCTCCCCATCCTCAACAAACACCCTTGTGGTCATACATGGACACATACAAAAGAAAACAAAAACCAAACAACTAATAAAGAGAGGAAAAAAGAAAAAAAATACATACATACATACATATATATATATATATATATATATATATTAAAAAACTGACAATTCACAAACTGACAATTACCCCTCTCCACTATTCCACCAGAGAATCCTCCAAGAACACCAAATATCCACCCCATTTTCCAACAACCAAATCCAGATTCCCTAATCTTCTATAAGACCCCTCCTCTAAGGCTGCCACTCTCCCCATCCCAAAGCACCACTCCTGAAACGGGGGCACTCCAACCGACTTCCAACCCCTCAAAATCACCTGTCTGGCGACAATAACACAGGTTAGGACCCAATCCTGCACATGTTTATTCTCCACATTGATTACCACCCCATCTCCCAAAATACAGAGTCTGGGGCAAACAAAACCCGAGTGCCCAAAACGTCACATAAAAAATTCTGAACCCTCAACCAAAACCCTTGGATCTTAACGAAACATGGGTTGTGTCTCCATCCTCCGATTGGCATCGCCAGCAGGTGGGTGTGTCTTTAAGACCAAGCCTAAACAATCTAGAGGGGGTCCAACAGAATCGATGTAAAATCTTAAATTGCATCAGATGCACCCTTGCATCTCTAGATGCAGACTTGATGTTTTTTAGAATCCTAGCCCACACTCCCTCCTCCAATAACAAATTTAAATCTTCCTCCCATAATCTCTTGAGAGAATTTAAAGCTCTGTCCCCCAGACTCTGAATTAACAGGGAGTAATACACTGATGCCTCATGACCTTTTCCAAAAGCAGTAATCACCACTCCCAGAGTATCTGCTGCTTTAGGGGGGTGTATGCTACTCCCAAAAATAGTACAGAGCAGGTGGCACAGCTGTAAATACTTATAGAACTGAGATCTGGGAATCCCAAAATGTTGAATCAAATTTTCAAAAGGTCTCAATACTGCACCCTCATATAGGTCACCGAGTGTATTAACCCCCCTCACAATACAATCTGACCAACAGAAAGGGGACTTATTAATACATAGTTTAGGGTTCAGCCATATGCTCGAAGCTACGTTTAAATAAATATCAGAATTAAACACTCTGGACACTTTTGTCCATATCGAGTGTAAATGCAAAATAACGGGGTGCGACTTAACTTCTCCGATTAGTTTAATCGAAAGGCTTTGCAGATGCGAGATAGGGGCAAGAGCTTCCTTTTCAATACAAAACCAGGGAGGGGCTCTCTCAGGTGGAAGCAACCAATGAGCCAAATATCTAAGACCGAACGCATAATAATAAAACAAAATCTTGGGTAGGCCTAACCCACCTTTGTCAATCGGCCTATGTAACTTATTGAAATTTAACCTGGGACGCTTACCATTCCAAATAATAGACTTCGCTATGCTATCAAGTTGCTTGAAATAAGAGAGGGGGACATCTACAGGGAGAGACTGTAGCAGGTAGTTGAATTTTGGAATACAATTCATTTTAATAACATTAACATTCCCAATCATCGATAAGTGTAATGAAGCCCACCTGTCCACATCATTCGAAAAACTTTTTATTAAGGGATCAATATTAAATCAGACAAATTTGGAGATTGAAACTTCAGATTTAGACCAATTAACTCTGTATCCTGGGAACTTAGAAAAGGAATTAATAATTCTGTGGAGGCAAGGCATAGATCTAGTTATACGTTTGCATGACCATATTCAATCTCGTTCTCCAGGAGAAACCTGGATGTGTTAAATCACTCGTAAGGAAATCAGCGTTCTATTCTGTTTTGTCACGTTGAGGCATAACTCATAGGGAGATGTACCTTGTTACTGGAAAAGCCGTAGTGTACTACTGTGAACGCAGTTGAGCTTCTATATAATATAATTAATTTAGTAGCTCTAGTTCCTTTCTAACACTGATGTGGGGACTCATTGGGGCGCCCCACAGAACACTGCCATCCAAGATGCCAACATCTGCCACTGTCTTCCCATCCGCAGCAGCTCTGAAATCTCATCTGTGAATCAGTTCAGATGTAATAATTTTAAGAGATTTTAAGTCATTGACCGGATACATTTGAAAACGGTGTTTTCGTTTCCAAAACACTCTCCGTCCACACTGCCGTTTTCAAATGTTTTCCCAAAGTTTTCCAAAAGTTGCTCATCCAGACTGAAACATATGAAAATGCTTAAGTCTCCTTAGTGCGCACTTGAAAAAAAAAAAAAAAAAAAAAAATCGCTGTTGCATGTACGGTCTGAAACGCAATTGTCCACGCGCTCTGTCACTGCACACCAATTCCGAGTAAACCGCCCGTCATCTTTGAAGGAATGCAATGTGAATGATGAACAAAGTAACATTTATCTTTAACAACGCTATGCAAGTGGATATCAAACACAACAGCGCAGCTTCAACATGGGCCACCACCTTGATTGGGTTGAATGAATCACATGACTGCGTCACATGACAACAAATATGTCATCGTTCTCAGATATATCCATTTTCCCAGTCCACATTACAGCGTGAAGACGGCGTTTTCAAGTTCATCCAATTGGGAGAGCGTTTTCACCGTCTCAGTGTGGACGGAAGGACAAAACGTAGAGAAAAAGATGCGTTTTTTTTTTTTTTGTGGACGTGGCCTGAACGAACACATTGCCAGTTTGAATTTGTGGGATGGAGTATAAGATTTGTGTTTCATCAGTGAATGACGACTTACATTTAGGTCTGTTCATTGAAGACTTGTGAAGGAATTAAGTCCACTGTTTTGATATTTTTCTTTTCGGATTATAATGTCATGAGTAAATGATAACAGAATTCTCATTTCTAGATGAACTTTCCCTTTAACTAACAGTTCACTGTATTAATCCACATGAGCCCTACTGCTCATCCGTTCTAATAATCTCTTTTCTGATTGGCTGCAGTGCTCGTCACAGCATCTGTGCTGTGATTGGCTGTCGTCATGTTCTTCAGCTCTCTCTCCAGTTGTTGTATTTTCTCGTCTCGCTGTTGGAGTTTCTCCTGCAGATCTTTAATTTCCTCCTGCTGATGAAACATCACCTGCAGCAGCTGCCGGAATCAAACACACACACGGTCACGACCTCTGACCTCAGAGCAGAGAACACCATTACATTGGCTATGTCCGAAAGCAGTGTGAAACTGCTTCCAAGACACCAAAACATCACGTCTAATGATCTAGAACACATTCAAGTGAGTCTTAGACAGAACCAAACACATATTTCATGATCGTTTCTCTGTAGAATCTTAAGTTGAACATTTAATTTACTTGTCTCAACCGTTCCATCAGACGTCACTTTTGTTATGGTTACAGGATGTGATGCTGAATTCAGATGTGTCGGACACAGTCATTGGATGAGAGATGTTTGAGTCTGACCTCTCTCTCTGGTCCCGCGGGGAGATAAAACACGGCTTTAGTCCAGTTTAGATCTGACCGTGTGTGCGCAGAACTCCAGTCCAGGCTCTGGGTGTCGTCTTCTGTCCAATCGTGCAGGTCCATGATGATGTCAGAGGGGCATTCTGTGTCCTGATTGGTCAGTGTGTTGGTCTGAAGGCTGCTGAGTGTTTCAGTTGTGCAGGGTTCGAGCGGTCGAGCTGCAGGTCTCAGAGACATCAGCACCGGACCTACAGGAGCAGATCAGACAGATCACATATGCACTAGAGGAAGCTCAGATGATTCATTTGAAGGAAAGGATTGAGTAAGATATGTTTTGAGGGTGTTTAGGATCACCCTGCAAAAAAAACATGTGGTCACATGACAGTGTAACTTTTACAAAGCGTTGCATTTTTCCTCTTGTGACACATGCAGAATAAACTCTTTGACTGACCTTTATTGTGTCCCATCAGCCACTCCTGTGCGCTCATGGCCGCTTCATTGGCCGCTGTCAGTGGATAAATATCCTCATGAAAACACCCAGACTGCTGACAGAACAAAAACAAACATCACAACTGTTACACATTTACAAAGAATTAGGGTTCCTCAAATTACTTACATGATGTGCTGATTAATTAATCAAATTAACTGCATACATCAATATTTGCAGCAAAGGGGCACCAAATAAACATAATTCAATATATAATGTCACAAAGTGGCAGTGACGACCAATCACAGGAATGTGATCAAAGGGCTTTTATTAAAAATAAATAAAATTAAAACACAAAACCAACAGACTAGACTGGAGCCAAAACTCTCAAAACAATCTGGCAAGAACATATATACAGAGTTAAAGACATGAGGAACAGGTGACAACAATTAACATCAGGAGGCGTGGCAAGGGGAAACAAGGAGGTGGAGTCAGGGGAGCACATGGCTAACACAGACATAAACAAAGCCATGTGCTAAAGCACAAAACAAACACACACCCAACCAAAACAGACGAAAAAGGGGCAGTCCAGACGGGATCATGACAATATAATGATTAAATAAGCTAATCCTAATTAACTGTATTTAAATCATTAGAAATATATGTGGAGGCAAGGGCGTGGTCGAGCGTTCATCTGGGGAGAGAGGAAGAGGGTTTTACCTGAGATTAATTGCTGGTAATTGCTATTTCTAAACAGTGGAGATGATAGTGGACTTTACACCCCAACACTGACCCCCCTCACCATTCTAAACAGCACTGTGGCATCAGTGGAGTCATTCAGGTTCCTGGGCACTACCATCTCTCAGAACCTGAAATGGGAGACCCACATTGACTCCATTGTGAAAAAGGCCCAGCAGAGGTTGTACTTCCTTCACCAGCTGAGGAAATTCAACCTGAAACATGCGCTGCTGATACAGTTCTACTCAGCATTCATTGAGTCTGTCCTCTGCACTTCAATAACTGTCTGGTTTGGTTCAGCTATGAAATCAGACATCAGAAGACTACAAAGGACAGTTCGGACTGCTGAGAGGATTATTGGCGCTCCCCTACCCACCCTGCTAGAACTGTACACATCCAGAGTGATGAAAATGGCTGGTAAAATCACTCTTGACCCCATTTACCCAGCAAACTTCTTCTTCGAACTGTTGCCCTCTGTCCGGCGCTACAGAGCACTGAGCACCAGAACAGTCAGGCACAGGAACAGTTTTTTCCCTCAGGCCATCCAGGTTTAATATTCTAACAACACTATTGCGCTATTGTATATTTCTCTTTTTTATCTGTTATATCATATTTTTTTATGTCACTATATGTATATATGTTTACATGTATATCTTTCATCTTGGTTCAGCTACACTAACACCAATTAGAACAGCCCGGAACCTGGGAGTGTTGGTAGATGACCAGCTTAATTTCACTGCACACATCTCATCAACCGCCCGGTCTTGCAGGTTTGCGCTTTACAACATCAGGAAAATCAGACCTTTCCTGTCTGAATATGCTACACAGCTCCTGGTCCAAGCTCTGGTCATTTCAAGACTGGACTACTGCAATGTTCTGCTGATTGGCCTTCCAGCTAACACATTTAAGCCACTGCAGATGGTCCAGAATGCAGCAGCGTGTCTGGTCTTCAGTCAGCCAAAAATGGCTCATGTCACCCCACTCTTGATTTAATTCCACTTACTACCTGTAGCTGCCTGCATCATATTCAAGGCTTTGACTCTGGCTTTCAGGACAGCCAATGGAACCGCACCCTCTTCAATTCTGTAGTGCTCACGCCTCGCAGTAAATGTGTTTATATGTAGGTTTATGTGTTGTCTCGCGACATAATAATGCACATTTCCACCTTGTTTTTACACAAGATTAGGGTTATCTTAGCCTAACCCTAACCCTAACGCTAAGCTTCAGCTCCATACTGGAAAGAATGTACATTCATATGGACTCCAGTTGAAACACTGAGCATGCATTTAACTTTAATACAAGAAATCTCTAGGTTTTTCCACACACTGTTGACTCTGTGCACAGTACGCAGATGTTTTTTCTGTCTGCGCGGGATATATTACAGGAGTGCGCTGCTACGTATGCACAAAGCTTAGAAGGAACATTGCCTGTGACCCAAATATATGACACAGTAACAACAACAGTGAAATTAATCTACACTGGTTTTGTTAAACAAGCGCAGGTTAAGCACAAGGAACAACTTTCTAAGTATATATAGCACTTCTGACCAACTGTCCTCCCACACAGAGACTCCACCCACACATAAACACCTCCTACAGAGGATCCACCCACACAGAAGCTCCACCCACATGTAGACTCCTCCTCCCACTGTGTGTTGCGCATGTTTCTGGTGTCACTGGGATTGAAGCTTCACTAATATGACACTGCTATGAAAACAATGTTTATACTGCAGAATGTCTAGATATGTCAGTGCATTTTACCTTCCGTGGCACATAGAAGCTGACAGGTTCCAGCAGATCTCTGACGGCCAGCAGCCTGTAGAATCTGAACACCTCACACACACTGAAGTTCAGTCCACGCTTGGGCATTACACCTAAACACACCACACAAACATCACACTCTATGGAGTACAGGTGTTTCTAAACTTGTGAGGGTTTAGAAGTTTTTGAAAATGTCCTCACTAATATAGTGAAATATGAAAACTGACATGCAAGGACATTTGAATCACTCCTCACTTTTTGAAAGGCTCATAAAATCGACTATATCATGTTTTGCTTTAAATCTACTGATATTAACGGGTTTGTTTTAGGGTTAGTGTTGGGGTTAAGCAAATATCTTTACACCCACATTACATTCACGTGTGTGTGTGTGTGTGTGTGTGTGTGTGTGTGTGTGTGTGTGTGTGTGTGTGTGTACCCATTCCTCTCTGAGGGAAAGGAGAGTGATATTCGGCGAGGAAGTGAATGTACGGTTTCACCGCACTGACTTCATAATAACGAATGTTGCCATCACCCTGTAAACCAAATCAGAGACAGACAGATTTTAACACAACTCAATTTACTTTTATTTATTAGCTACATCAAACAGCCCCAGAGATTAAGGCATTCTTATAGAGGCTAATAGAGCAAATACTGAAACCCCAAAGTTCATCCACTGACCTGCAACACTCTAGAATCCATCAGAAAAACCATCACAAACCACCAGTTTGACCCAATATTATACTGGTTATCTCCTCCTGACTCTGTCTTTTAGTCCATTCAGAATAAACTGAAGCTGGAATGTTGCGCAGATACTCGATTAACTGTTCTAGACCCTAGTGAGCTTTCTCCAGAGGCAGCATTTTAAGGCATCATAGGCGCACTCCCGACGAATTTTGTCCAAATCCTAAGGCAGCATCATATGTATCCTTCCATAGGAAGGCAGTTCCAGAATGCACTGTGATGAGGCCATTTACAAGGTTTTGGAACATACCCATAGAGTGTTCTCAATGTCCTGGTGTAAAACTCTGATTATGAAACCCAAAATCATCCAGTTTGTGTCAGAGAGATAATAATGTTTCAGCTGTTCAAACACTTCCTGATCTGTGAACATGAGACGCTATCTAAACTGAATGTGTGTATAGTCAGTATTGTCTACAATTGACTTGTTAAGCACACAAGGTTTGATCAACATGACTTCATCAACTTCTCTAGTTTGGCGACCTAGTCTTTGAGTGGATCTTGTAATCTGCATTTAAGAGTGAGATTGGGTGTCAGTTTCTAATATCTTAAAAAACTTCTTTTCTTTGGCAAAAGGGTGACGACAGCAGATATCCTCCAGCCAAACTGTTTCTGCTTTGAACATCTCCCAAAAAACACATCCTGAATAATGATCTCAAACTACAGTTTTCAATTAGCAGTTGCACTTTTTGGTTTAACATTAGCAAAATACAAATACGTTTGATAATATTACCCCTACCCAGATGATATCAAACCTACCTTTGGTGGTAATCAATATTATGCTACAAATTATGTTGATTGAGCTTAACTTTTAATGAACTCAGAATATTCCTTCAAGCTTATTGTAATATAAATTATTTTAAATAATTTTCAGTCATATTTTGGCCCCTTGGGAGTTTGTTGAGGTGTTTCTCTAGTTAAGAACCACTGCTATAATTGCCAAAAAAATAAAACATTTAGCAAAGTTTTCTGTGACTCATGAACTGTGGATGAAACAATTGACCTTTCCAGCCAGATACAGCATATGTGTGTCAGGGTCATAAAAAGGGAAAATGACCCCTGACCCTCCATCCAAATCCTCCTCTATTAACGGCTCAGACAAATCCTCCTGTAAACACACACACAATATAACACAACCACTGAATATACACACACAACACAGAATGTGAGAGTGTACAGTATCTACACTACATGGTCAAAAGGAAGTATAAACCTGAACATTTAATTTCAAGCCCATCAGCATTAATATGGATTTTCTCCTAGATGTTAAACATGTTTTTGGTGATTTGCTCTCATTCACACACAAGAATGTCAGTGAGGTCAGAGGTCAGACACACATGCTGGGTGATGATGGGCGTCTGATAAATCTCAAAGCTGTTCAGATCTGGACTTCTGCAGGTCATTCAAGTTCTTCCACAGCAGACTAAATTATTTCTGTATGAATCTCAGTGTGCACAGGATCTTTGATTTCACTCACCTGATAGTAATGTACTGTATGTCTCTGAATTAACCAAACCTGATCATTTAAATTAAGTGTCAACATACTTCTGGCCATGTAGTGTGTGTGTGTGTGTGTGTGTGTGTGTGTGTGTGTGTGTGTGTGTGTGTGTGTGTGTGTGTGTGTTACCAGGTCCCACAGAGCAAACTGTCTCTTGTTCCAGGATGAGTTTCCTGTGGTCAACATCATGTTGAGATTCCACAGGAACACAATCTTACATGCTTTATGAGATGAGTGGCCAAACTCCTGAAAACACACAAACACATGATTAAAACATCACTGCTACTGATAGAACAACAGTTCATGTTCATTACAGTACACACACATACACACTCGTGTGACCTGCAGCACTCGTCCGGTGCGCGGCTCGATGACTCTGATCTTCTTGTCTTTGCTGACTGTGGCGAACACACTGCCATCTGCACTGATGCTCAAACACACCACCAGATCAGAGTGTGTGTTTATCTCACACACCGGCATCTCCACAACAACGCCAGCAGTGTCTAAACGCCACACCAACACCTACAACACACACACAAGAATGGCACTGGAAGGCATGTTACAAGGAGGATATGTGTGTGTGTGTGTAACTTTATTTCATACTTTGTAGTCATAGGCAGAGCTTATCAGCAGGTCTTTGGCGGTTGGATGCCACTCAATGATTGATACTCTGCATTTGTGAGCAATCAGATCTTTACTGGGCAACAACAGATTCTCTTTCAGTCCATCGGGAGGAATCTGCCACACTTTCACCTGCACGCATAATCACAGTTACCATGGAGACACAGCACAGGGGGATACAGGAACAGCAGTAGAGGCGGTTGCTATGAACACAACAGTGCCCGCCCACTTCTACAACCATCTTGGTTCCGGAAGTATTTTTCCAGGTTTCATAAAATCCTTCATAAAAGAATTGTGAGCCATGAATCAATCCAATTTCAGAGAAGTGATTAGTAGTTTGTAGAGGATTACTATTTTTAAGTAGCTTACCCAACACACACGAGAACAGTTGCTGTAGAGACTCACCGTACAGTCTTCGGAACAGGACGCAATGCGCTGGTCATTAAATGGGTCCCACTTCACATCCAACACACGAGCACTGTGACCACACACACATGGGTGGAGAGGACTCACACGCCCTGTCTGAAACATACATCATTTCAATAGCACTTTTATATATAATATTGTTCCAAAGCAGCTTTACGGAGATCAGAGCAGAAGGTTGTGTTGTGTCAATGTGGGCATGGTCTTACATGATGAATAGAGATGACAATGAAGGCCCCACCCCCTGTACACTCGGTCACCACGGCGATGTAGCGAGGGTTCACAGCACAGAACTGGTTGTCCTGGACACTGCGTGTGATTTGCAGCCCGTGATAGCACCGCCCCTTAACCGCTGCCTTCCCGATCACATGACGAAATGTCACGCATGAATGCCGCTGCGACATCTGAACACACACACACCAGAATCAACCAGGGATGTGATTCTTCCGGGATAATCCTGAATTCAGTTTTTTTTCCAACCTAAAAATGTGACCTACGTGAATTGTGTAAATCTTAAAAAAAATAAATAAAAGCAACTGGGTGGGGTTAACATTATAACCCTTGTTTGGCTTTTCACCCATTCCAACTTTCCTCGGATGACGTCACTGCTGCTTCTGCATCATGCACATATGAGATGGAGGCTACTGATTTTCACCGTCAGGACTTCATTCAAGTTAGACAGGTTTAATTCATCATGAAAAATAAAAGGCTTGGATATAAAATGGCTTTGAACCATTGCCACAGTTGCTGAAAGGTTAAAAATCGCTATTGTTAGGGGCAATTCCAGTGTCACTGATCTTTGCAGTGAAAACGTAAAATTTAACTTAATATTAAGTAATCATTGCCAGTATATCAAGGAACCATTTGTACAGTATGAATAATCATAGAACCCTGCAGATATAGTCCAGACAGTGAATAATGTTCAGTCTACTCTAGACAAGTTTTTTTCCAGTTTAGAAAATCGGGAAATGAACTTTACGGAAGTGATAAGAGTTTTTTGGAGACCACTCTCTGTACAAACTCTGTGAATTTAAATGCACAATCCAGAAATAATATTAGCCACAGAATGTAGAAGGGTTAGCACTCCTAAGAACATGTAATATTATTGCATTTGTATTCTTTGTTATTTTCACATTAATGTGGAAAACTAGTGTGACAGTTTTACAGTACAGTACATGTTGAGGGAAAATAATCCAAAACGCTTTAAAACCCTGCAGATTTTGACCTCTGAGACATTGGTATGATATCAATCAAAGCAGCATTATGGACTGAATTAAGACTGAAATCGCGATATGGCCTTGCATGATTATTAAACCATAAAATGCAGCATTTTAAAACAGTCTGTAATGAGCGCTTCAGTCAGCACTGCACGAGCTAGCGGCACCCTCTAGGTCAAGGCCAATTTATTTATAGAGCACATTTAAGAACAACAAGTGTATACTATAGTGCTGTACATGGGCAAATAAAACATTGAATTAAGGAGGGAAAGAAAGACTGACATTAAATACA
>NC_059371.1:45837558-45842558 GCF_019703515.2 Myxocyprinus asiaticus
GAAATCAGATGTTGTTTGGAATAACTGAACAAATTCTGCATGTTATTATTACGGATGCATCTGCTCTGTAGCTACACATTTCAGTTTAAAATAGAGTACACAGAGAAGAATTATATTAAGACTATTAAGAAAACCTTTACTACTCGATAATGCAGCAGCAAAAATAACAGTGAACATCTTCAGCAGACATGAAGCCAGATCTATTGGCACATATATTATTATTGCTATTAATGTTAACTCTAACAGCCATATTATACGATAATACAATTTCAGTCCTAATTTCTCAACTTTAAGACCCTCTGGCTTTTGTTTTGGAGAAACACTCCAGGAAGCAGCGTATCATCATGAGTGTGCATGTGCTGCTATGTGTTTGTGTCAACAACAGATCTACACTCATTCACTGAAGCGCGCTGCGCATGCAGACAATATAATTACTTATTACACACATCCTTTGCGATTCACAAAACCACTGTTTGGCTTCCAGAGACTTTGAATATAATGCACGAGTCACATGGACTACTTTAATGGTGCTTTTATGCTCCTTTAATGTCGTAGAGGAGCTTGACACACAATAACACACATGATCTGACCACTGGAAAACACTCTTTATAAATGCACTAATGTCCAAGAGAGTGATCACTTCACCTCTGGAGATGTGGACTTTAAATGTGCAACATAAATAATGCTTTTTCTCCATGTGAGTGTTACTGTTAACAGATTTAAAAGTAAACGCTTCTGCTCAAATGTTCAGCCTTTTTTTTCTCTCTCTGCTGAAAACTGAAAATTTTATGGCATTTTGGGCTGAACATTTTCGACAGCAGAAATTCTCCAAAGCAACCAAATTGGCCGGTTGCTAGGGAGGGTAGAGTCACATGGGGTAACCTCCTCGTGGTCGTGATTAGTGGTTCTCGCTCTCAATGGGGCGTGTGGTAAGTTGTGTGTGGATCGTGGAGAGTAGCATGAACCTCCACATGCTGTGAGTCTCCGCGGTGTCACGCACAACGAGTCACGTGATAAGATGCACGGATTGACGGTCTCAGAAGCGGAGGCAACTGAGACTTGTCCTCCACCACCCGGATTGAGGTGAGTAACCGCGCCACCACAAGGACCTACTAAGTAGTGGGAATTGGGCATTCCAACACTGGGAGAAAAGGGGATAAACAAATAAATCAAATATAAATCAAAGATGGCGCTATTGTAAATAAGGTCTGCAATTTCCACCATGTTTCAAATCATCAAATACTGTATATCATTAAAGATGTTTCGCTGCGACTCCTACAAATGGAACCCAATTTTCACCAAATTTTAAGTCATTCAGAGCAACTCATGCAGAATCCACTGGACAGATTTTGGCTTTTCACAAACATTTCTGAATTAAAGTGGATGAAAAACAGTGCGGCCGTATCTCAGTGTGTGTGTCAGGTGTGCAGTGTTGGATAAATTACTCAAATAGATTCACTACAAATTACTTATTACTTCTCTAAAATTGAAATCAGACTACTGACTTGACTGATTACTAGTTATCACATTACTAATTACTTTTACATTACCTTCTAAAACACTGAAATATAACAGAACGAATTCAAAATATCTCTTTCCTGCTTGTTCATTGATTCAACACAAACAGATGTACATATTAATGCAATTCACATTTTAAATGTCTTCTACTTAATAAAGTGTAGAAATATGTCACCCAAGTAATCAACTACATTGAAAGAATCTGAAATGTAATGCTGTACTACAAACATCATTAGATTACAAGATTACACCAAACACTGAAGGTCTGACCAGATCTCGGTGTATGAATCCGTGTTCCTCCAGATATTGCATCCCCTGACAGACGTCGTGGCAGATGCTCAGCAGGTCCTGCTCTGTGAAGGTTCCTCTCCTCTGACGGATGAAATTCAGCAGGCAGCCGAGCTCCATGAACTCTGTCACCAGGTAAATGGGTCCTTGTTGAGTGCAGACGCCATATAACTGCACCAGATTACGATGAGACAGATTCCTGTACATCACAGTATCAAGAACATCTCACAGATATCTTATTCACACAGATCACATCTTGTTGTGTGTGTGTGTGTGTGTGTATAATCAGCAGAAATTCATCTAAGATCAGGATTTTTCACATCCGATTTGAGGCTTTTAAATGTTCTAAATATGTTGCACAAACATCTGACCTACATCTCTTCTTAAATCAGATATTGTTTGTCATTGTTAAGCAACAGATAGTCTATGCATGGTCAGAAATCATCAACTAATCAAGAAAACTTAATGATACAACAACATTACATTCAAGTAAAGTGAGTTCCAGTAACTAAATTACCAAAGTTCAGCCATGTTACGCTATGTGGAGCAAGCTCATATCAGTTAGCCAATCAGCTCGCTCACATGTGACATGTTAAACCAGATGGCTCGCATGGTGTAAGCTGATTGATCCTTTGACATGTAACTTGTAAATGGTTCAGTTTTGCAGGTAAGCCGGTTTCACTGCAGCACGCTGCGTGCGTTATTCTCTGAAGATGCTCAGGTGGTTGCTGGGGTTTTTTCTTCTATTAGCTTGCACGGTAAGGTTTGCTGTTGGACATGACACATACACGTGTGTCTTTAACAAGGTAAGCCAAATATGGCCTGGCACACATTGCTATCTTAGGTCATTACTTTGAATAAATCCACACATAGCTGGTCTAAGTCATTAGTTAAATAATCTCTGGGCTTTCCAGGTCCAGGTACACATTAGGAGTGAGGTCACAAGCCGTTTAAGCCATTCGGCCCAAGCACACACAGAGATTTACATCATTAGTGTTACACCATTGACAAGTGACAAAGGCACACCAAGCTAGTATACATTCTGTGCACATGGCTCTTTGGAGCAGCAGCAGTACACAAGACTAGGTGATAGATCTGCTTGGATGGGGGATTGTATATTTGTCTATTTGTGTAGCAGCATGTCATACGTGCTCAATGCAGCATGTCTTGTGTTTTGTCCTATCAATATGTCATACCCACATTAACATGCTAAATCTTTCCGAGAGCTGACATGACTGAACTGTGTGAATGGAAAGTGAACTGAGACCTGATCATGAGTAAAGTGGAACAAAAAGAGATTTGAGTCCCGTGTAAATGCAAACAGAACTTGTGGGTTCTTCTCCACTTCAGTTCTTTTAAAGGGGACTCAAGTGTGTGAACAGTGTTTCAAAATGACTCTTTCTACAAGCAGCAGTGTCAGACCAAAACATGATTCAATTCACAATCTTTTGCTAATTCTTATTTTTCACACAACCTGTTGAGAGCTGTTTTTTTAATGTGATTTTAAGAATCTTTCTTCTATTATTCTTGATATCTGCACAGCTGCAATATGAGATGTTAAATGTTAGCATTAGTGAAATTCAAATTGCAGTATTTATCAAAATAATAGCAATCTGATTTTTTTGACCAAACTCAGCAGCCCTGACACCAAGTGTAAACACTGCCTGAGAGTTTGTGTGCTAATATATGTACACTGTATATGTGTGTGTGACACATACATCATGATCTTGGCCTCCTCTTTAAAGTCATCTTCACTCATGGCTCCTTCTCTGATGGTTTTGATGGCCACTTTATGCTGCGCTCTCCATTTGCCCAGTCTGACCACTCCAAACTGACCACAGCCCACTTCCTTCATGAACGTTAGCTCACACGGGTTGATCTCCCATTTATCTACAAATGTCCAGATATCATATGCACACATCAGACGTGTGTTTCTGTTCACTCATACTCAGATATGTTCTTCAGATGGTTTTCATCACATCAGGTTTCAGCAGCTGATCTTATATCAAACATGAAGATGTCTTCTGAACTGATCAGTAAAATCCACAGATCATGTGAAATTAATGAAATGTCCCAAAGTTGGTATATTTTAGCAACTGCTAAAAGTTTATAATTTGTGCACTTGTATTGACTGAAAACAATGAATATTTACCCAAATGTAAGGAGGATGGATTTATAAGCTTTATGTTGTCAAATAAATCAGTGTCAATTGCTTATTATTGTATATTTTATTTCATAATTTTGAGAAGTACTTTGATGATAAATTGTTAAACTGAGCTAACGCTGTTGTAAAGACACAATATTTCAGTCAATCAATCAAAGCAGTAAACGGTTGTGTCAGGGTTGTTTAAATGAAGAACAGCTGGTCTGATGTTGGAGTGATGGTGTTACTTTATTGCCAAAAATTAAGTGATTTTTACCGTAACTAAATCCTGCTGTTGTTGGAGCTTCTCTCATCTGATCACCTACTGCATGACGCAGCCGACACACAAGACCTACACACACACTTATTTATAGATTCATTTGTTTGTATCTCACCTCAAAGATTAAGAAATGAGAAATAATGCGTGTGTGTGTGTTACCTGCAGAGTTGTGTTTGTGGTATTCTATGAGTTCAGGTATACTGTTGAAGATGTATTTCTCTGCCAGATAAAAGTATTTTGATGAGTCGTGTATTTCTTTAATCTGGTAATGTCTGACTGTAGGCGATCTGTCCCTGAACACACACACACACACACACACACACACACACACAGTAGATTAAACCTCTGTTTGAGGATTTTTCAATGTCCTCAACTGGAAAAAGTATTCATAAATAATGTTTTGCATTTTTTTTCTTTGAAGTTTAAGATTTGAGGAGAGAGCTCAGTATAAGAACATTAGAAGACAATGGAAAGTGTGTGTGTGTGTGTGTGTGTGTGCGTGTGTCTCACCCTGTGTTCGTTGTGTACAGAGATACAGTGTAAGTGCCTGTGCTGGACACTCGAACCATAAATCCCCCGTCTTTACCCTAAACAAACACACACACGCGTGTTGAACACAGAACTGAACATACTGTCACCCTCAGTGTATGACATCAACAAGCACTGCTGCTTTAGCACGCACCACACACACACACACACACACACACACACACACACACACACTCACCCTCACTCTCACACACACTCACCCTCACACACACACACACACAC
>NC_059371.1:45850058-45852558 GCF_019703515.2 Myxocyprinus asiaticus
AATTAAATGTTTCTTTTGTTTTTGACAAACAGAAAGCATGAATCTCGTCTTTGGACACAGAACGAGTGAAACTCTCAACACA
Source organism: Myxocyprinus asiaticus (assembly GCF_019703515.2). Lineage (NCBI taxonomy): Eukaryota > Metazoa > Chordata > Actinopteri > Cypriniformes > Catostomidae > Myxocyprinus > Myxocyprinus asiaticus. Next base: position 45,850,141 of record NC_059371.1, read on the forward strand.
CAGTGAAAAGATCTCTGTGCTAATCTGAAAAATAACCAGCCAATCGGAAACATTAATGTGAATAGTGTAAATATCGCTGTATGGATCTCAAGTATCGACACAGCCCTAAAGCTAACAACACAATACTACAATAAGCATTCAAATACATTGATTACAATAGTCTTTTTAATTAGATTAGCTATTCTTCATTAAGTTCATATGTAACGAGTGCATGTTCTGATCGCTTCTTTTCCGTAATCGATGATACCGGTACCTGTTCTGTTTTGTTTTTCTGAATTCCATATTCAACCGTTTATTTCAATTTTATCATCAAAATGGTTTCTAAATAAATGAATTCATCAAAACTTTAATCAAATGAAAACAGAACAATTAATACTAACCCTGATATTAATAAAATAATAATAATAATAATAATACAGAACCTCACAGCACAATCCAAAATAAAACACTGGAGTTATTTTTGTCACATATTTTTGTGTTGCACAATAGAGCATCACATATGTGAGATCTTGATTAAATATAATAACATTTCTATTGATTAATTATTATTTTAGTAGCAGAATGTCACACAACTATACAGTAGTGATATATTTCTGTCATACTTTTTTTTTTTCAGTCAAACTGAGCTTTTATTTTGGAGTGAGGCCCTTTCTGTTTCTGTGTGTTTTTGATGCTAGCTTCTCACCGCAAGAAAAGCAGGAAGTGATCATCCCTATTCCCTATGCTCTATTCCCTATTCCCTATTCCCTATGCCCTATTGCCTATGCTCTATGCCCTATGCTCTATGCCCTATTCCCTATGCTCTATGCCCTATTCCCTATGCCCTATGCTCTATTCCCTATGCCCTATTCCCTATTCTCTATTCCCTATGCCCTATGCCCTATGCTCTATTCCCTATGCCCTATTCCCTATGCCCTATTCCCTATTCTCTATTCCCTATGCCCTATTCCCTATGCTCTATTCCCTTTGCCCTATTCCTTATTCCCTATGCTCTATGCCCTATTCCCTATGCCCTATTCCCTATGCTCTATTCCCTATGCCCTATTCTCTATTCCCTATGCCCTATTCCCTATGCTCTGTTCCCTATGCCCTGTTCCCTATGCTCTATTCCCTATGCCCTGTTCCCTATGCCCTGTTCCCTATGCCCTGTTCCCTATGCCCTGTTCCCTATGCCTTATTCCCTATGCCCTATGCCCTATGCCCTATTCCCTATGCTCTATTCCCTTTGCCCTATTCCCTATGCCCTATGCTCTTTGCCCTATTCCCTATGCCCTATGCTCTATTCCCTTTGCCCTATTCCCTATGCCCTTCGAAGACTTTGACTTAGACTGTGAGCGCTTTCAATAAAAGGTGTGGGTCTCAAAAATAAGGGTCATTTGGTACTCACTATTTATTTGTTATTTTTTTATCCCCTTTTCTCCCCAATTTGGAATGCCCAAATCCCACTACTCAGTAGGTCCTCGTGGTGGTGCGGTTACTCACCTCAATCCGGGTGGTGGAGGACAAGTCTCAGTTGCCTCCGCTTCTGAGACCGTCAATCCGCGCATCTTATCACGTGACTCGTTGTGCATGACACCGCGGAGACTCACAGCATGTGGAGGCTCATGCTACTCTCCACGATCCACACACAACTTACCACACGCCCCATTGAGAGCGAGAACCACTAATCACGACCACGAGGAGGTTACCTGATGTGACTCTACCCTCCCTAGCAACCGGGCCAATTTGGTTGCTTAGGAGACCTGGCTGGAGTCACTCAGCACACCCTGGATTCAAACTCACGACTCCAGGTGTGATAGTCAGCGTCAATACTCACTGAGATACCCAGGACCCCCGGTACTCACTATTTCAATAATCTTACTGTAAATGCTGTTTGAAGCGATCTAACAGCACGACTATCGTGACTGTTCTCCCCTCGAGTGCCCTTTGTAAGGTGATTCATCCCGTTTGGATGGCAGTGCCAGTGTGATTATTAAACTACAAAAGGCTGTGATTTAATTAAAGAAATGTGTAGTCTGTATGTGCTGAATGCTTCAAAGTGAATTATCGCTCTGCTCGCTGTCATCTGCTACAAACAGAGCGTGCGATGACGCTCATGATGGTGTTTTCCGAGTATAAGCCGAGGATCTCTAAAAGGTACGAGCACTTTGTGTCTTTATGTCAGCACAACACCGGCTCCACACATTCACAAGTGCTCACATATGAAGCACTCAACACATGCAAACTATTTATTTATCTCATTAAATCGCATCTTTGCGGTTTAATAATCACACAGGACGAATGATGAAATCACACGACTCGGCCAGTTTGATAAACACGCCAAAGTGCTGCTTCAAAACAAGCTATTTTTTATGTTTTGAAGCTTCACAAAGCAGTGTCCATCACTAGCCTGCACACATATGAAGCTATAAAATACTG
>NC_059371.1:45860058-45882558 GCF_019703515.2 Myxocyprinus asiaticus
ATTACACTGATGATGCTTTATCTGCATTAGGAGAACAAGTACATGAAACAAGCAGAATGACATGGCAAAATAGGCAGGCTCTTAATTGGTTATTGGCAGACAAAGGGGGTGTATGTGTTATGTTTGGAGATCAATGTTGTACTTTTATACCAAATAATACTGCTCCAGGAGGAACATTTAGTGAAGTCATGATTAAATTAAAAAACTTAAGAACTGAAGTTAAAGCAAATGCTGGAAGAGATAATCAAATGTGGGATTGGTTTGATCTAAAGTTAGGAGCATGGGGAGCATGGTTTACTAAATTGGGAATGTTTTTGGGAATTGCAATAATGATAGGAGGGCTATTTCTTTGTTGTGTACTTCCTTTATTGAGGTCACTAGTTATCAAAGCCACAGTTAAACAAATGGAAATGCTAAGATGTCAAGATAATGGGAATGTGATTTTTGAGGGTAACCAAAGTGTATATTATCAGGATTGGCTTTATAAACCAAATTGGGATTCACAAATATTGGATGAGGATGCAAGTACCTCAAATGAGGACGAAGAAGAGGAATAAAGATGAGCCACATCCTGGGTGTAAGTGCTACCCTAACCACTCCCCAAAGGGTGACCCTCTACAACGCGCAATGTATCTGGGTTGAAGATATGTACACTACAAAAAAGAACTCTTCATTTTATGTTGAATATTTTGATTTATGTTTGATAATACTCTAAATAACTGTGACAACCACAGGTAAAGCTGAACCAGTTGCAAGCTCATGCTTATAATATGTTTATATGTTTCATTTTTTGAATGAAGGTATAGGGAGACATAATCTTTTACTCCATTCTTAATCAAACTTGGATGGAGACGTTTGGTTCTGAAATCTCCACCGGAGTGCGGTTGCATAATCTGGTCATTGGTAATGAAGCTGTGTGATGTAACTTAGTCACTAGATAGCATAGCTGAGACGTCTGAATTATGAAACTGCACTCTGGGTAAAGACAGTGAAGGTGAGACTTAAGTAAGTCCCACAGGGGGAATGTAGAATATTTTTATAAAATTGAATATAAATTAATCAAGTATAATCAATGTAAATATAGCCATTTTATTCTACAATTATTTCTGATGGTGAAGCATGTATATTACTGTCTGTGTCTGTATAGAGGCCTGTGTAGGAATGTGCTCACATATGGTAAACTAAGTCTCCTGTCTCCTGTTTTGACACTAGAGAAAATATATGGTGAGACCCCTTCACAGAGGTTTCCTGTCCACTTCTTAAAAAAACAACAGACTGGAGTCACAAAAACAAAATGATAAATAATAGTGACATGTATGGAATGTATTAGTCATGCCTTGGTAGATCATATGTATATAAGCAGGTATAAACCCAGATGCTTCATTTGCTCTGCAGACGACTCTGCTTTTTTATCTCTGATAATAAAGTCTATCTTCTGGCATCAAAACCCCAAGACTTTGAGAGTGATTTTTCACAGAGGTGGCAGACGCCACGACAATTACATCCCTAGTAAGCAGTGGTCGGTGAAGTGTCTTTTGCTGTTGGGCTGATAAAGACTTTAGTTGCCATTAGTTTGTTGTCTTTAAATTACATTTTAAGACACTGAAGAGATGCAGGCAGTAGTCAGTGAACGGATGATTGTAGATTTGTGGAGTAGTTAATGTACAGTATGTCAATATACTCTGTTTGGATGTGCATATTTATTTACATTTTTCTCTGTTTCACCGGTTCTGATCCACTGTGTACGTGACTTTGACTAGATTGAAGCGATTGGTGATCAATATCTCTGTCACTGTTTCTCGTATTGTTTTTTCAGAATATTCGAGTGTCTTGTAAAACATGTGGACCAGAGTCACCAACAGCAACTCCAGGACCCTTCATGACCACCAGCACCATCACACCCACCACACCGACCTTAAACACTCCCATTACAACATCACCGACCTTAAACACTCCAATTACAACAACACCGACCCTAAACACTCCCATTACAACAACACCGACCCTAAACACTCCCATCACAACAACACAGACCCTTAACACTCCATCACAACAACACTGACCCTAAACACCCCATTACAACAACACCGATCCTAAACACTCCCATTACAACAACACTGACCCTAAACACCCCATCACCACACCGACCTTAAACAATCCCATTACAACAACACCGACCCTTAACACTCCCATTACAACAACACTGACCCTAAACACCCCATCACCACACCGACCTTAAACACTCCCATTACAACAACACTGACCCTAAACACCCCATTACAACAACACCGATCCTAAACACTCCCATTACAACAACACTGACCCTAAACACCCCATCACCACACCGACCTTAAACACTCCCATTACAACATCACCGACCCTAAACACTCCCATTACAACAACACCAATCCTAAACACTCCCATCACAACAACACAGACCCTTAACACTCCATCACAACAACACTGACCCTAAACACCCCATTACAACAACACAGACCCTTAACACTCCATCACAACAACACTGACCCTAAACACCCCATTACAACAACACCGATCCTAAACACTCCCATTACAACAACACTGACCCTAAACACCCCATCACAACACCACTGACCCTAAACACTCCCATTACAACAACACCGATCCTAAACACTCCCATCACAACAACACAGACCCTTAACACCCCATCACAACAACACCAGGCCCTAAACACTCCCATCACATCAACACTGATTCTAAACACTCCCATCACAACAACACCAGGCCCTAAACACCCCATCACAAAAACACCGACCCTTAACACCCCCATCACAACAACACAGACCCTTAACACCCCATCACAACAACACCGACCCTTAACACCCCATCACAACAACACCAGGCCCTAAACACTCCCATCACAACAACACCGAGCCTTAACACCCCATCACAACAACACCAGGCCCTAAAAACCCCATCACAACAACACAGACCCTTAACACCCCATCACAACAACACCGACCCTTAACACCCCATCACAACAACACCAGGCCCTAAACACTCCCATCACAACAACACCGAGCCTTAACACCCCATCACAACAACACCAGGCCCTAAAAACCCCATCACAACAACACTGACCCTTAACACCCCCATCACAACAACACAGACCCTTAACATCCCATCACAACAACACAGACCCTTAACACCCCATCACAACAACACCAGGCCCTAAACACCCCACCACAACAACACCGACCGTAAACACTCCCACCACAACAACACCGACCGTAAACACCCCCATCACAACAACACTGACCCTAAACACCCCCATCACAACAACACTGACCATAAACACTCCCATCACAACATCACCGACCTTAAACACTCCCATTACAACATCAACGACCTTATACACTCCCACTACAACAACAACACCAACCCTAAACACTCTCATTACAACAACACCGACCCTAAACACTCCCATAACAACACCGATCCTAAACACTCCCATTACAACAACACCGACCCTTAACACCCCCAAAACAACAACACCCTAAACACTCCAAACACAACAACACCGACCCTTAACACCCCCATCACAACAACACCGACCGTAAACTCCCCATCACAACAACACTGATTCTAAACACTCCCATCACAACAACACCGACCCTAAACACTCCCATCACAACAACGCCAGGCCCTAAACACCACATCACAACAACACCGACCCTTAACACCCCCATCACAACAACACCAGGCCCTAAACACTCCCATCACATCAACACTGATTCTAAACACTCCCATCACAACAACACCGACCCTAAACACTCCCATCACATCAACACTGATTCTAAACACTCCCATCACATCAACACTGATTCTAAACACTCCCATCACAACAACACCGACCCTAAACACTCCCATCACAACAACACCAGGCCCTAAACACCCCATCACAACAACACCGACCCTTAACACCCCCATCACAACAACACCAGGCCCTAAACACCCCATCACAACAACACCGACCCTTAACACCCCATCACAACAACACCAGGCCCTAAACACTCCCATCACAACAACACCGAGCCTTAACACCCCATCACAACAACACCAGGCCCTAAACACCCCATCACATCAACACCGACCCTTAACACCCCCATCACAACAACACCAGGCCCTAAACACTCCCATCACAACAACACTGACCCTAAACACCCCCATCACAACAACACTGACCATAAACACTCCCATCACAACATCACCGACCTTAAACACTCCCATTACAACATCAACGACCTTATACACTCCCACTACAACAACAACACCAACCCTAAACACTCTCATTACAACAACACCGACCCTAAACACTCCCATAACAACACCGATCCTAAACACTCCCATTACAACAACACCGACCCTTAACACCCCCAAAACAACAACACCCTAAACACTCCAAACACAACAACACCGACCCTTAACACCCCCATCACAACAACACCGACCGTAAACTCCCCATCACAACAACACTGATTCTAAACACTCCCATCACAACAACACCGACCCTAAACACTCCCATCACAACAACGCCAGGCCCTAAACACCACATCACAACAACACCGACCCTTAACACCCCCATCACAACAACACCAGGCCCTAAACACTCCCATCACATCAACACTGATTCTAAACACTCCCATCACAACAACACCGACCCTAAACACTCCCATCACATCAACACTGATTCTAAACACTCCCATCACATCAACACTGATTCTAAACACTCCCATCACAACAACACCGACCCTAAACACTCCCATCACAACAACACCAGGCCCTAAACACCCCATCACAACAACACCGACCCTTAACACCCCCATCACAACAACACCAGGCCCTAAACACCCCATCACAACAACACCGACCCTTAACACCCCATCACAACAACACCAGGCCCTAAACACTCCCATCACAACAACACCGAGCCTTAACACCCCATCACAACAACACCAGGCCCTAAACACCCCATCACATCAACACCGACCCTTAACACCCCCATCACAACAACACAGACCCTTAACACCCCATCACAACAACACCGACCCTTAACACCCCCATCACAACAACACAGACCCTTAACACCCCATCACAACAACACCAGGCCCTAAACACTCCCATCACAACAACACTGACCCTTAACACCCCATCACAACAACACCAGGCCCTAAACACCCCCATCACAACAACACCGACCCTTAACACCCCATCACAACAACACCAGGCCCTAATGGCCCCTCCAGAGCCCCCACAACGGCAGCCAGAGGAGGAGACAACTGACAGTCTGATCATTACACAACAACATCATTACAGTCTGTCAGTCACACATGACCTGAGTGTGTGTGTGTGAAACTTCAGTCTAACAATTTCTGCTTGGAGAACAAAACATCTACTAATAAACTGCACATATATATGAAGACATCATTACTCAAGTCTGTGTGTGATTTTCTTAATTAGTTCACTGTATCATTATCTACTTAAATTTAGTTTTGTTTAAAAGACGTAAAAGAAAATCGTACATTTTCGTATACGCGCGCGCCCCCTGCCGCAAGACTCGAGCACGCATAGGCTGCATGACGCAATTTTCCCGCGACCCTATCGGGCGGGAAGTCGCATCCCTGTGCGTCAGCAGCGATCGGGCGCGTGCGTGCGTGTGCGTGCGTGTTTGCGCGTGCGCGGTAAGGGCAGTGTGGACGCGCGCGCGTCAGTGCGGTTTGGTTGTGTTCGTCTGCAGTCGCTTTCAGTGGATAAAAGGGTTAGGGTTAGTGTTCAACGCCCATCGCTCGTTCGGATCGCTCGGGTGTGTACGGAGCCTGCGTGCGGAGCGGCATCGCGGCGTTTTATTCAGCGTTTCTCTCACATTCGGTGAGTTTGAGCGCGTTAGCATGAAGCTAAATCACGAGCGCTATTGTCTGTCTGCTGCGTGCACGTGCACAACACACTGTTATCTCTTTATTTATCTATCTGTATATGTCTGTCTTTCGCGCCATCCAGATATCCAAACATCGTTCTTTTTGTCAGACTCAATCTAACCGTCTATTTATTTTGTAAACACTGTATTTAACACTGTACATCTATGTAAACAACATCACTGTCTGTCCTTCTCGCCATCCTTTCACCTGTCTGTCACTCCACCCATTTATCAATCACCTGTCTGTCTGTCTCTGTCCGTTCATATGTGCTTTAAAACCATCTGTCTGTCAATTTTTGCATCATTTTATTGGCATTATTGTCTTACAGCCTGTCTGCGTGTTTATCAGTTGTGTGACTGTCCTGATCAAAGATCTTGTGTTAATGTGTGTGTGTTGTGTCAGTGTGTGTGTGTGAGCAAGAGATGGTGATGGAGAAGCCAAGCCCCCTGCTCGTAGGACGCGAGTTTGTGCGGCAGTATTACACACTCCTCAATAAAGCACCTGATTACCTGCACAGGTGAGACAAACACACATTTAAATCATTGATCATAATGACACAGTCAAGTGTAACACTGTTATTGTGTTGAGCAGGTTTTACGGCAGGAACTCGTCATATGTTCATGGAGGTGTGGACAGCAGTGGGAAACCAGAGGAGGCCGTGTACGGTCAGGCTGTGAGTGTTTAACACACACACACACACACAGTGATTGACAGCTCACATCACGATCATTGCCCTCATCACCGGTCACTCTTAGCCACGTTAGCATGAGAAAACACTACTTTTAATGCAAAAATATTAACGTGCGACTTTTAAAGGGGCCATGACTTGCCTTTTTTTATTATTTTAATGTTCCTTGAGATTCACTTATAATATTAATGTTTTTTTGCATAAAAATGGTAATATATTTGTAAAACGAACATTTTCCACCGTCATTCTGGCCCTCTGTCAGAAACGCTGTTTTGGTGCTGCTTCTCCTTTAAGACTTGAGAGTACACGCCCACTGTTCTGATTGGCTCTCTGCTCTTGCCTGACCTGTCATCTCACTGCTCACCGCTGCTGGGCGGGGCTACAGAAGTGAGAAGTAAAGGAGTGGTAACCATGCCTGCAGACTTTGAGGCTGTCTGTACAGTCATCTTCCGTCAGTGTCAGAGAAGAAGAGCGGCCTAGATGATGATGATGATGAAACTGCTTAATGCGTTTCTCTATAAATAAGCATTGTTTTCTGCATTCACCGTGATAGTGTGTTAAAGTACAACATGAAAACCAGCACCGCTGGTCTGCTGGTCTCTTTATTTCATCCCATCCTACAATTACATCAGCAATCCCACCAGAACACACGGTCTGAAATATCCCACGATCCATAACGGGAGGTTTTAATGAACTCAAATATGTAAACGAGATATATACATTGTTTACAAGTTATTACTAACAGTAATTCATTAACAGTAATTAAACAATTCCCAAATATGATCTAAACATTGCCTAAACTGAACTTAGAATATTTGAAGAGGACGATGCCAGTACTTGTATTAAGTACAACGTTTACGTACAAAGTACATTACGTTTTAAAAATTGAAGAGCATCAGGGCTCGTAAAATCGCTAGCCTGACGTCCCGGGGCTATTGTGTTTTCCAGTCGGGCTACCAAAATGCATCACCGGCCTGCCCAACGGGCTATCTGAAATAGTGTAATCAAATTCCTCCCTTGATTCACGTGATTCACTCTCTTGACTTGTTATATAAACATATGAGAGCACCATTTACTTGCCTTAACTCTGGTATTATTATTATTTGAATTTATCAGTGTCCTTCTCACTTAATTTACTGTTGCTAAGCGATAGAGATTGTGCGCGCAGTGGAGAACATTGTGAAAATCGCTGACACGTGTGTGTGTGTGTGACGATGTTAAGAGGAGCATGGATTTACGGCGGTATTTCAGTTCTACTCGGCCCAAAAAAACAGGTCAGGATGAAGAAGGAACGGACAAAGAAAAACAGACAGCCACAAAGAGGAAGAGTTCAGAAAAATCTGACTATAAGGACGAAAGAATTTCTGTGTTTGGAACAAAGTAAACGACACAATGATCTGTCGAGTGTGTCGTCAGTTCCCCACTATATCTGACTCGACGAGTGTTTTTGTCACTGGAAAGACCCCATCAGAACCCATGACAAATCCCTGCATCAGGTGCCCAGTCTTTAGCATCTTTCCCAGAACGAACAGCAATTGCAAAAAACTGTAAAAATGAACCAAGCACAAAACTTTTCAGAACAGCATACTGTGTTGCAAAAAATGAATTAATAGAAGTTTCAGTTAGAACCAGATGCATATTCGTATTGATGACTTAATTTGATTATTAAAAACAAAAAAAATAAATGTGTGAATAACACACACACACACACACACACACACACACACACACACACACACACAATGCTCCCTATAGAGTGCTCACTTTACGAGTGATCGAGTTCACTGCCGGTCTCACGGTGATGACATCATCATGCCACAGTCACATTAGGCTTGTTGGAGATGAGTTCTGCGCTGAACTGATCATTGGTGATCACAGACAGGTGTATGCTGGTTAGAAGTCAGACTTGCTGTGATGTCATGATGACAGCTGTGATGTCAGCGCATGAAAGTGAATCACGTGATATCTGCCTTTTGATCTCACAGGCGTCTGATCCGCTACGAGAAGTGAGAAATGGCGTGTCGTTTGACATCTCAAACCAACCTAATCTCTGGTTAACTATGTGTGTGTGTGTGTGTGTGTGTGTGTGTGTGTGTGTGTGTGCAGGAGATTCATAAGAAGGTGATGTCACTGCAGTTCAGTGAGTGTCACACTAAGATTCGACATGTTGATGCTCACGCGACCCTTGGAGACGGGGTCGTCGTCCAGGTGATGGGAGAGCTGTCCAATAGTGGCCAACCGATGAGGAGATTCATGCAGACGTTTGTGCTCGCCCCTGAGGTGACACACACACACACACACACACACACTCAGAAATAGTGAATTGTTAACCAATGTACATTGATGGACTGATATATCAACCAGTATCAATCCATGTCACTCAGTATTGTGTAAAGTATTCATTTAAATTCATTAGATGTCATTTGCTTTCATTAATGCAGTAAGTCTATATGTACATCTATGGATTTCAGTATCGGCATCATTGGCAAACTCATTAGTCAACAATGATCAGAATACACGACACTCATTATTTCACAGAATGGCTTCTCACGTTATGGCCCATCTGATGTAGCACTGGGTTAAATGGTGATATTGAGCGTCTGGTGTTGATTTTGTATTTATTTTTTCAGGGTTCGGCTGTTAATAAGTTCTATGTGCACAATGACATCTTCCGCTATGAGGAGGAAGTGTTTGGAGACTCTGAGGCTGAACTCGGAGGTAAAGCTATAAAACAAACACTATGTTTACACTAGGAATGCACTGATCGCTCCGATACTGACGTTTTTAACTGGGTCGGGTATCGGTCAGACGAGCCCGATCCAAATGTGATCTTTTGTTAGTCTTGGTCGTTACTGTAATGCTCCTAAAATGCAATGAAAGCACCATTAAAGTAGTCCATATGACTCGTGCATTTTATTTAAAGTCTCTTGAAGACAAAGAATAGCTTAGTGTATCGCAAAAGGCTGCGTTTAATAAATATATAGTGTGCATGCACGGCTGATGACGTACTGTGGTTTTTAGCTCTCAGAGGGGCTCGCGATATGTGAGCACTTTACACGAACATCTCAGATGTGGATGCTCAGTAGTTCACATTACTTATAACATGCATTGAGATTGGAACCGGATGAGTAATTCACCACATCTTGAATGAAAAGATTATTGAACTACTGTAAACTAGCTTACGCACACATGCGCACACATGCATGCACACACTCACTCTCTTAGGTCACTGTTTTCCTGGAGTGTCAAAATAAAAGCCGTTAATGACTGAAATTATGACTGAAATACATTACTATTGTATAATAACATTCTAATATTAGTTATTATTTTATACTTCTTATTATTGGAGAACTTTGAAGCTCCAAAAAGCCCATAAAGGCAGCATGAATGTAATCCATATGACTCCAGTGGTTTAATCCATGTCTTCAGAAGAGATATGATAGGTGTGACTGAGAAACAGATCAATATTTAAGTCCCTTTTTACTGTAAATCTCCACTTACTCCTTTTTGTTTTTGTTTTCATACATATTGCCATCTACTGGTCATAGGTGGAGGTTTATAGTAAAAAGAAAAGAAAAAGCTCAGATTTTGGATCCACATTTTGTTTCCAGTTTTGAATGATTTGTCATCTTGTTTTGATTCTATACGCGATCGATACATTCACAGTCATCTCACCTAATGTAAATACAATGTTGTTTGTGTGTGTGTGAGCAGACTCTGAGGAAGAGGAGGTGGAGGAAGAGCAGGTCGAGACTCAAGCGTCACCTGAGCCCACTCAGGACACCCCCACCAGCACCACCTACTATGAGCCGCCTCCTGTCAGGTACTTGAAAATCACATGAAGTCTTGATGATATCATTGAGCTGATGGGGTGAGTTGCGGAAGTGACTGCAGTGTGTGTTCCTAACACTTAGCAGCAAGTAAACTAGATAAACTGCAGTGTTGATCAGTCTTGATGCTAATAGTCTCATGTATTCAGACTGTCACATGTTCTGCAGTAATGGAGTCGAGGAGCAGCAAGAGGAGGCGGGACCAGAGGCGGAGCCAGAACCTCAGCCTGAACCGCAGGCCAGTCAGGAGGCAGAGACTGAGCTTAACCCTGAAGCAGAGCTCCAGGTGTCAGAGGTGGAGCCTGAGGAGGAGGAGAAACTGCCTGAACAGGAGAAAGGCCCCACCCCCGGCCCCGCCCAGACTCCACCCCCTCACACCACTGAACAGACCAAGGTAACTGGAGCGCTGCTGTGGTGTTGTTGCTGTTACGGTGTTGATGCAAAATGTTGTGTTGAGTGTTTATGATCTCATCAGCAGGCATTCTCATGGGCTTCAGTGACCAGTAAGCATCTTCCGCCTGCCGGAGCACTGCCCGCTTCTGGAATCTCACCACACGTGGTGAAAGCCGCCAGCGCTCAGGTACAACACCAACCACACGCTTCAATTAAATACCTGTTTTGAAATCAAGATAATGTGAAATTAAACATTGATATTAGCAATGGACGATTAGCAATCGGCGGCTGATATTATTGGCCGACAACCGGGAAAATGTAAACATCGCGGCAATAATGGAATTAGCGCCGCTTGTGGCTGAGAGTTTAGAGATTAGGTTTGTATTGTGTGTTTTGTTGTTTAATGTTTATTACATGCTGTTTATCGCCTGTTAATGATGTAAATTTGTGAGCTGTGGTGCACTCAAACTCTCTTACGCCTCCATCAGCTCAAAGCTTCACCTGTGTTTTCCTTGAATAACACGTGAACGGTCTCTACAAACATAATTTCCACTGACTAAATTTCATGTCTGCCTTTTTGAATATCATTAGTACAAAAATATATTTAAAACAATGTAAAAGTGCTGGAAAGATGGCAGTAAATAGCTGTTAAACAAAGTCTGCGCTGACCAGCTGGCCCCCATCTTCACACAGATCTTCAATAGATCACTGGAGCAGTGTGAAGTTCCCTGCTGCTTCAAATGCTCCACCATCATTCCGGTCCCCAAAAAAACAAAATCACAGGACTTCATGACTACAGACCTGTCGCTCTCACGTCTGTGGTCATGAAGTCATTTGAGAGACTGGTTTTGGCCTACCTGAAGGACATCACTGGACCCCTGTTGGACCCCCTTCAGTTTGCTTATCGAGCAAACAGGTCTGTGGATGATGCAGTCGATATGGGATTGCATCATATCCTGCAACATCTCGACAGACCAGGGACATATGCAAGGATCCTTTTTGTGGACTTCAGTTCAGTCTTCAATACCATCATTCCTGATCTTCTCTCAACCAAACTGACCCAGCTTTCCGTGCCCACTCCAATCTGTCGATGAATTACCAGCTTTCTGACAGATAGGCAGCGGCTAGTTAAACTGGGTAAACTCGCATCCGGGACCCTCACTATTAGCACTGGTGCTCCTCAGGGATGTGTGCTCTCCCCACTACTCTTCTCCCTCTACACCAACAACTGCATCACCAAGGACCCCTCTGTCAAGCTCCTGAAGTTTGCAGACGACACCACTGTCATCGGCCTCATCCGAGATGATGATGAGTCTGAATACAGAAGGGAGGTTGAACAGCTGGCTGTCTGGTGCAGTCAAAACAACCTTGAGCTGAACATGTTCAGAACAGTGGATATGATAGTGGACTTTAGGAGGAACACCCCAACACTGACCCCCCTCACCATTCTAAACAGCACTGTGGCAGCAGTGGAGTCATTCAGGTTCCTGGGCACTACCATCTCACAGGACCTGAAGTGGGAGACCCACATTGACTCCATTGTGAAAAAGGCCCAGCAGAGGTTGTACTTCCTTCACCAGTTGAGGAAGTTCAACCTGCCACAGGTGCTGCTGATACAGTTCTACTCAGCATTCATTGAGTCTGTCCTCTGCACTTCAATATCTGTCTGGTTTGGTTCAGCTACGAAATCAGACATCAGAAGACTACAAAGGACAGTTCGGACTACTGAGAGGATTATTGGTTGCCCCCTGCCCCCCCTTCAAGAACTATACACTTCCAGAGTGAGGAAATATGCAGGTAGAATCACTCTGGACCCCACTCACCCTGCCCACTCCCTCTTTGAACTGTTGCCCTCTGGTTGGCGCTACAGAGCACGGAGTGCCAGGACATCCCGACACAAGAACAGTTTTTCCCTCAGGCCATTTTCCTCATGAAAAATTAAACTGCCTCAGGACTCCCCCATAGTGCAATAATGTAAATATGAAACTCATTTAATTCAATAACTGTACATACCCCTAACTTGCACATACATTACCACTTGCACATGTACATACGACTCTGTTATATGTCCTATTATTTGTATGTCTATTTTACTCTTACCTCGTTTTATATTCTGTGTTGTGTTTCTGCTATCAACAAAAATAATTCCTTGTGTACATGAGAACACTTGTCAATAAAGCTGATTCTGATTAAATGTCAGCTGTTTATGTAGTTATTGAATAGAAAGTTATTCATAATGTTTCTGAAGAGGATTTTACCCGAGACCGTTTATCTTGAGATGAAGCACTTGTTAAAATGAATGGGAGAAATTGGAACACCCCAATATGGTGAAAGTAGAAAAGGAAGTCCCACCTTACAGGTAAAAGAGCCAATCACCTTTCAGATACAGACATCGCCTGTCAATCAATTCCAGAATGTGCATTAGCTGAATCAGCATGAAAAATAACGTTTTTTAGCATAATATGAGGTAAAGAAGCACAATGTATGATGCCAGTGTTGTCATATTTTACTGCTGATTTTAAATGTTCTCTGATCGTAATCTTGACCAACCGTTTTGGAGATTTCGGTCTTTCCCCATTCAAGTAGACAGGAGCTGCACTTTTATGCCGCTTGTTTACGTAGAAAAATAGCTGCTGGAGAGTGTTCCACAGATGATCGAGAGTGGACTGAATGGTCTTGAAAGGGACTTTGATCAAGTTTAACCTGTCTGTCTCTCAGCCTCGTGTGGAGATGAAACAAGAAGTTCAGTCAGTGTTACCCAGAGATCAACGGCGAGAGAGAGCCTTCCCTCCACGAGCTGCCAGAACTGGTGAGACACGCACACACAATAATAACACGCCGGTCAAGTATTAGTCGATTTAAAAGCAGTGTGTGTAACAGTGTGTTTGTGTTTGTCAGATGGCAGTGTCTCTGAAGTTCAGGGTGGGAAACAGTACATCAGTTTTAAAGGTGAGTTACACAGGGATGTTTTTTCCGACCTAAAATTGTGACTCATGTGAATTGTGTAAATCCGTAAAAAAAAAATACAGATGGGGGGGAGGAGATATCTCACGGCACATTTTTTGTGGTTACTGTCATCAACACAAACATTAGGTGTGTTTGACTTCATGAAGCGCTGCGCAGACCGATCGACGCTGAAAGTTTGTCTGACTTGAACCGCCGCCACATCACTGTTACGTATGCCATCAAAGTACCGCGAGAGCGATTCGAGAGCAGTCGGCCGGTGCACAAGCTCTGATGATGACGATGCTCATTCACGATTGGCCAGACTCGCAACATGACAACGGTTACACGTGTTTCATGGGCTGCGTTCACAATTGCATACTTCACATACTACTACTTCTGCTATATCAGTCCATGGCAGAAATAAGTGTAGTGTGGTAGTTTGCCAATACCAGGGTGTTTATTCTGCCATGAAAACTCTCTCTTGAGTGGCCGTATCACACTTTTCCTCGAGCAGAAGAATGTCACACAAGAGATCGCTGAGTTTGCTCAAAGGGGAAAGCGAGAGCTAGAAAGAGCACACTCGTGTGTATGGTTGCCAGATTGCACAAAATAAGTAACATTAGGTGGAATATTTCAAATCTCTTATCTGGCAACCTTGAGCATGTTAAACGCTTGTGGAGGCACGTTAGGTCTCAATGCAAGATAACTGAAATGTCCAATGAAAAAAATGCTTTTAGGATCAATTAAACCATGTGGAGGACCGGATCTGTCCTGCGGGCTGTAGGTTGCCCATGTGTGCTTTAAACTATACCCATTTATACACATCAATGTAAAATATCGACTGTCGCTCACACTGGTTTATATGCATTAGTACACTGGGGGAATCTCGGAGTTTGATGTAAGAGGAAAATGCCTCTATTGCAGCGCAATTCTGCTGCAGGTCGAGATAGAGAAACAGCATCAACTCTGGAATATCTGGAAATAAAGCGCAGAATAACAAAGTCTTCCTCGGATGCATGTTTGTTATTTACTCAAGCGTTGTGGGGAAATTACGTTGCTGTTGAGAAAGCCGTTTGCCGACGCAGCCGCATGTATACGTGAGTAAAGAGACGATAACATGGCTCATGTAAACAAAAACACCGAATTTGAGCCTTAAGTGGCTTTCTTGTAATAAACCGCTTTCTGGTGTCCATGTAAACGTAGTCTGTGATTTGGTGACCACATATAAATGATGCTCTTCTGTCACCATCTGCTATAGATGTAATCTGCAGAAACGGTCACTGAAAGAAAACAAAATTAATCAAAATCTCCAGCTCTGTTTGTAAAGCTTTGAATAGAGACAAGAGGACCGATTCAAATACTGTGATAATGAATATCAACGTGTGTGTGTGTGTGTGTGTGTGCGCAGGTCGTGGGGAGTCTGATGGTGGTGATGTGGACACTCGCAGGACTGTTCGGTATCCTGACACACATCAGCTGTTTGTTGGGAATCTTCCTCATGACATTGATGAAGGAGAACTGAAGGATTTCTTCATGAGTAAGAGTCACACTTCACCTTTGACCCTGATCATGATTGGAGTGTTTGTGTCGTTTCACGTTTGTTTGTTTCGTTCAGCGTTTGGGAACGTCATAGAGATGAGAATCAATACGAAGGGAGTCGGTGGGAAACTGCCAAACTTTGGTTTCGTGGTGTTTGATGACTCTGAGCCTGTGCAAAGGATTCTGGGAGCTAAGGTTAGTTTGAACGGTTTGAATTAGGGCTGGGTAAAAATATTTTTCTTTTCACCCAGATTTAATCAAGATTTTCATTTGAACGGTATCGATTTAAATCCCAAGATCGATCTTTTACTCCGTGCACAACCGACTGAAAGTTCCTGCCGTTCGTCTTAAAGAGACAGGACAGTTTTAGCACTTCATCTACATGTCAGTCAGAATACTTGCAGATAGTACAAGTAATGCCTGTAAACAGGGTACAGTGTGTGAGATTGCAATATTTGCTCTACGACACTAAACAGATTTTGAAACTTAAGTGCCATTATAGAGTGAGGCCTTAAACTATTCATTTTGCAGCTTTCCATATTTAAGAAACGGGCACATAAAGTAGGGGTTGAATAATTATGACATGGTTGTATATTTTTACTCTTGAGAAATAAGATTATATATTGACATTATCATTGAACATGTATAGATTCTGGATCATGAAGAATGCTTCCTGTTGTGAATCTTTACTGTCTTTGGGGGTGTCGAGTAATTAAAAAAACTGCTACAATATTTGGAAAATTACTATTTTGGTATCTATTTGGAAATTCTCCTGTATAATTATTATCCTAACTCTGTTTCATAAACAAAAGCAGTGTAATTTCTGCGTTCAGAAGTATTGATTAAATTATCGTAAAATGAGTGATATTTTTGAAGAGGTGCGCGTCGGATAGGTTCAACGCATTCGTATAAATCAGCCTTAAGACTTGAAATGAAAATGTATACTGAATGCCGTCAGAACGCTGAAACATATCGTAAGGAAGTGACTGTTTTTCTCTCCTGCAGCCAGTCATGTTCCGTGGTGAAGTGCGACTCAATGTGGAGGAGAAGAAGACGCGAGCGGCTCGAGAGCGGGAAACCAGAGGCGCGGCTGATGGTCGGCGCGGGCCCCGGGGTCCTATGGGGAATGGAATGGGGCGTGACAGAGATGGCCGTGGCCCGCCTTCATCAAGGGGAGGGATGGGGGCGGGAAGAGGTGGCGGTCAGAGTGGAGAGAACCGGTTTTCGGGACCGCGCCGCTGAGACGCCCCCTGTGGACGGGAGGATCACAGAAGAAATCTCTCTTTGCTTTTTTTTCTCTCTCTCTCTGGCCCCTGTTTTATTTTTACTTTCTCTCTGGTTTTTGGACTGTGATTGGCCCTAAAAGAACTCTCACCCGCACCGATAAGGAACTGTCATCTGCGCCTTTTTGTGTTTTGTTTATTTTTGTAAAATAATTTTGTGAAGATGAACGGGACATGTGACCTTTTTTGCTTTGGAACGAAAGTTGAATGTCATGGTGGGGTTTCCTCATTGAACTGATTTCTAGCACATTTTATAATGGACGAACATCAACGCTTCATAAATCAGTGATCGGTGTACACGTATTTATTTTCCTAGTTAATAAAAACAGTGGTGGTGCCTTATCTCTCTCACCCAATCTCTCTCTCTCTCTCTCTCTCGATGTTAGATCAGAGAGTTTGTTCATAGATTGCTGCAGTCGTCGCATTCAGTGATGTGCTGCATGTGCGTGCGTCTGTCTGTGCGTGGGTGCGTCTGTGCGTGCGTCTGTCTGTCTGTGCGTGCGTGCGTGTCTGTCTGTGCCTGCGTGTCTGTGCGTGCGTCTGTCTGTCTGTCTGCGTGCATGCGTCTGTCTGTCTGCGTGCATGCGTCTGTCTGTCTGTCTGCGTGCATGCGTCTGTCTGTCTGCGTGCATGCGTCTGTCTGTCTGCGTGCATGCGTCTGTCTGTCTGTCTGCGTGCGTGTCTGTGCGTGTGTTAGTGTGTGTGTGTGAGAGATGTACTGAGTGCGTGTGTTTTGTGTGTGTGTGTGTGTGTCTGTCTGTGCCTGCGTGTCTGTGCGTGTGTCTGTCTGTCTGTGTGCGTATGTTTTGTGTGTTTAGTGTGTGTGTGTGAGATGTGCTGAGTGCGTATGTTTTGTGTGTTTTGTATGTCTGTGCTGAGTGTGTGTCTGTGCTGAGTGCGTGTTTTGTGTGTCTGTACTGTGTGCGTGTGTGTGTGTGTGTGTGTGTGTGTGTGTGTGTGTTGCCAGTATTACAGGTTCTGAACCCGGAACAGTCCAGATATGCGCTGATTGCTTATGGCTGCTTTTATTGTGTTTGTTTTTAGTTTTGATACTGAAGCTGGATTGAAGTTCTTTACTGAATGAGTTTTTTCTTCCGTTTACCGAAAACCACTTTACATGTCCATTTGCTGAGCGAGACGCGCTTTTCATACAGAGTTCTGAAGCACTTTCTCACTGCACTATACACATCGTTTGGTTCTGGTCCTGGGTTTGGATTTTACTTCCATCGGCTTCAGCAGGTTTTTGTTTGAATGTGTTTTCAACTTTAAATAAACTACTGAAATCTGCAACAAACTGCTGCATTCAATTTCCTGGTGTTTATTTTTCATTGTGTGGTTTTCCTATTTTAAAGGAATATTTCAGGTTCAACACAAGTTCAGTTCAATCGAAATAATCTGTGTTATAATGTTGATTAGCACAAAACTTAATTTGGACTGGTTCCTCCTTTTCTTTAAATGTGTGTTCCAGTGAGACACTTACAATGGAAGTCAATGGGGGCAATATTTGGAGGTTTAAAGTCAGAAATGTGACGCTTATAATTTTATAAAAGCACTTACATTCTTCTGTTAAAACTTTGAGCTGTAAAGTTGTTTAAATCATTTTTTTTTTTCAGTAATTTTGCATTGTCATGGCAACAAAGTGATAAAATTGTCTCTTTCCACAGATGTAGTTAGTAAGTGATTTTATAACAGTGAAATCATGTTAACACACATATTGTTTATGTCTTGTGTCTATACTTTTGAAACAGTGAGTATTTTAATGTTTACAGATTATTGACCCCATTGACTTCCATTGTAAGTGTCTCACTGGAACACACATTTAAAGAAAAGGAGGAACCAGTCCAAATTAATTTTGTGCTAATCAACATTATGACACAAATGCTGCCGATTGAACTGAACTTGTATTGATCCTGTAATAGGACCTATTCATTTAAATATTTAAACATTAGATCATTTATTAACATGATGACTGATGGCTTGAGTGTTTATGATCTGCAGTTACAGTGCATCCGGAAAGTATTCACAGCGCTTCACTTTCTCCACATTTTGTTATGTTACAGCCTTATTCCAAAATGGATTAAATTCATTATTTTCCTCAAAATTCTACAAACAATACCCCATAATGACAACGAGAAAGAAGTTTAATAATAAAAATCTTAATTACAGTAGGGTTTCAGCACTAAGCGCTTGAACCCCTAATAATAATAATAATAATAATAATAATTACAGTAGGGTTTCAGCACTAAGCGCTTGAACCCCTAATAATAATAATAATAATAATAATAATCTTAATTACAGTAGGGTTTCAGCACTAAGCGCTTGAACCCCTAATAATAATAATAATAATAATCTTAATTACAGTAGGGTTTCAGCACTAAGCGCTTGAACCCCTAATAATAATAATAATAATAATAATAATTACAGTAGGGTTTCAGCACTAAGCGCTTGAACCCCTAATAATAATAATAATAATAATAAAAATCTTAATTACAGTAGGGTTTCAGCACTAAGCGCTTGAACCCCTAATAATAATAATAATAATAATAATAATTACAGTAGGGTTTCAGCACTAAGCGCTTGAACCCCTAATAATAATAATAATAATAAAAATCTTAATTACAGTAGGGTTTCAGCACTAAGCGCTTGAACCCCTAATAATAATAATAATAATAATAATAATAATAATCTTAATTACAGTAGGGTTTCAGCACTAAGCGCTTGAACCCCTAATAATAATAATAATAATAATAATAATAATTACAGTAGGGTTTCAGCACTAAGCGCTTGAACCCCTAATAATAATAATAATAATAATAATAATTACAGTAGGGTTTCAGCACTAAGCGCTTGAACCCCTAATAATAATAATAATAATAATAATAATAATTACAGTAGGGTTTCAGCACTAAGCGCTTGAACCCCTAATAATAATAATAATAATAATCTTAATTACAGTAGGGTTTCAGCACTAAGCGCTTGAACCCCTAATAATAATAATAATAATAATAATCTTAATTACAGTAGGGTTTCAGCACTAAGCGCTTGAACCCCTAATAATAATAATAATAATAATAAAAATCTTAATTACAGTAGGGTTTCAGCACTAAGCGCTTGAACCCCTAATAATAATAATAATAATAATAATAATTACAGTAGGGTTTCAGCACTAAGCGCTTGAACCCCTAATAATAATAATAATAATAAAAATCTTAATTACAGTAGGGTTTCAGCACTAAGCGCTTGAACCCCTAATAATAATAATAATAATAATAATAATAATAATAATCTTAATTACAGTAGGGTTTCAGCACTAAGCGCTTGAACCCCTAATAATAATAATAATAATAATAATAATAAAAATCTTAATTACAGTAGGGTTTCAGCACTAAGCGCCTGAACCCCTAATAATAATAATAATAATAATAATAATAATAATAATAATAATAATAATAAAAATCTTAATTACAGTAGGGTTTCAGCACTAAGCGCTTGAACCCCTAATAATAATAATAATAATAATAATAATAAAAATCTTAATTACAGTAGGGTTTCAGCACTAAGCGCTTGAACCCCTAATAATAATAATAATAATAATAATAGTAATAATTACAGTAGGGTTTCAGCACTAAGCGCTTGAACCCCTAATAATAATAATAATAATAATAAAAATCTTAATTACAGTAGGGTTTCAGCACTAAGCGCCTGAACCCCTAATAATAATAATAATAATAATAATAATAATAAAAATAATCTTAATTACAGTAGGGTTTCAGCACTAAGCGCTTGAACCCCTAATAATAATAATAATAATAATAATAATAATAATCTTAATTACAGTAGGGTTTCAGCACTAAGCGCTTGAACCCCTAATAATAATAATAATAATAATAATAAAAATCTTAATTACAGTAGGGTTTCAGCACTAAGCGCTTGAACCCCTAATAATAATAATAATAATAATAATAATTACAGTAGGGTTTCAGCACTAAGCGCTTGAACCCCTAATAATAATAATAATAATAATAATAATAAAAATCTTAATTACAGTAGGGTTTCAGCACTAAGCGCTTGAACCCCTAATAATAATAATAATAATCTTAATTACAGTAGGGTTTTAGCACTAAGCGCCTGAACCCCTAATAATAATAATAATAATAATAATAAAAATCTTAATTACAGTAGGGTTTCAGCACTAAGCGCTTGAACCCCTAATAATAATAATAATAATAATAATAATAAAATTCTTAATTACAGTAGGGTTTCAGCACTAAGCGCCTGAACCCCTAATAATAATAATAATAATAATAATAATAATAATAATAAGCGCTTGAACCCCTAATAATAATAATAATAATAATAATAATAATAAAAATCTTAATTACAGTAGGGTTTCAGCACTAAGCGCTTGAACCCCTAATAATAATAATAATAATAATAATAATAATAATAAAAATCTTAATTACAGTAGGGTTTCAGCACTAAGCGCTTGAACCCCTAATAATAATAATAATAATAATAATAATAATAATAAAAATCTTAATTACAGTAGGGTTTCAGCACTAAGCGCCTGAACCCCTAATAATAATAATAATAATAATAATAAAAATCTTAATTACAGTAGGGTTTCAGCACTAAGCGCTTGAACCCCTAATAATAATAATAATAATAATAAAAATCTTAATTACAGTAGGGTTTCAGCACTAAGCGCCTGAACCCCTAATAATAATAATAATAATAATAATAATAATAATAATCTTAATTACAGTAGGGTTTCAGCACTAAGCGCTTGAACCCCTAATAATAATAATAATAATAATAATAATAATAAAAATCTTAATTACAGTAGGGTTTCAGCACTAAGCGCTTGAACCCCTAATAATAATAATAATAATAATAATAATTACAGTAGGGTTTCAGCACTAAGCGCTTGAACCCCTAATAATAATAATAATAATAATAATAATAAAAATCTTAATTACAGTAGGGTTTCAGCACTAAGCGCTTGAACCCCTAATAATAATAATAATAATAATAATAATTACAGTAGGGTTTCAGCACTAAGCGCTTGAACCCCTAATAATAATAATAATAATAATAATAAAAATCTTAATTACAGTAGGGTTTCAGCACTAAGCGCTTGAACCCCTAATAATAATAATAATAATAATAATAATAATAATAAAAATCTTAATTACAGTAGGGTTTCAGCACTAAGCGCTTGAACCCCTAATAATAATAATAATAATAATAATAATAATAATAATAATCTTAATTACAGTAGGGTTTCAGCACTAAGCGCTTGAACCCCTAATAATAATAATAATAATAATAATAATAAAAATCTTAATTACAGTAGGGTTTCAGCACTAAGCGCCTGAACCCCTAATAATAATAATAATAATAATAATAATAATAATAACAATAAGCGCTTGAACCCCTAATAATAATAATAATAATAATAATAATAATAAAAATCTTAATTACAGTAGGGTTTACAAGCGTTGAACCTAATAATAATAATAATAATAATAATAATAATAATAACAATAAGCGCTTGAACCCCTAATAATAATAATAATAATAATAATAATAATAATAAAAATCTTAATTACAGTAGGGTTTCAGCACTAAGCGCCTGAACCCCTAATAATAATAATAATAATAATAATAATAATAATAATAAGCGCTTGAACCCCTAATAATAATAATAATAATAATAATAATAATAAAAATCTTAATTACAGTAGGGTTTCAGCACTAAGCGCTTGAACCCCTAATAATAATAATAATAATAATAATAATAATAATAATTACAGTAGGGTTTCAGCACTAAGCGCTTGAACCCCTAATAATAATAATAATAATAA